>NC_056742.1:140225202-140317702 GCF_019279795.1 Protopterus annectens | reverse complement strand
GCACTCAGACTTGCTTACTGGTACCTACATATGTTTACTGCTGCTTATTTGTGCTTACACCTGCTTACTAGTGCCTTATTCATTATGACAGTACCACTTTGATTGAATGACATTTAGTTAAACATCTCATGCGATACTCTTATGTCGGTTTTAAAGCAAAACGACATTCACTCCACATGGAAAATGGTATGTGCTATTGTTGGACTCGAACCGTGAATGCCTGTTCATTAGGCGGATGCTCTAAACACTACACTATTGACGTTTACGTTGATTCCGCATGTTTTTCTCTAGTTGAATGATTTTGATGTGTAAACTTTGCTCGGCGGAGGGCAGCGACATGCTAACATGCTGCGCTTTGTTTACACTTTCAATATTGCAGCAATACAAATGTATAATAGACACACAAGGAATCTAATTGTGAAAGTTCTAGGGACGGGGCTCAACATTCCACTATGTGCTTATGTGTTTACTACTTTGATTTTATTTCACTGCTCGTGGATACTCTTGTATGCTTAGCATACATTTCGGTATCCACAGACACTGAATTACTGACTTACTTTTAGAGGTGGGCTCTAATAGTAAGCATAGTAGGTTGTGCAACTGTCAGGGCATGTTTACGCCTCCATAGAGCACTTGTACACGCCCCCTGCACTCGCACATGTTTCCTGTGCAAGTTGAGGGTGCGGCGGCACGCCCTCATACATATTCATATGGCACTGCTGCACCATCTGTAATGAGGGCGCTCAGCGCAAGGCTAAAACCGTCCTTGCGCCAAGCTTCATGAATCCCGGGGACAATGTTTGTAAGGTCCAGATCAATAATATTTTTATCTCTAGTGGGTTTCTACCTAGTTGATCCAGGAAATTCCTGTTTAACAAACTCAAATCTTTCTTGGCACACCATACTGGTGCCATAGTCTGTGTTGCGGTAACTGAAATTGCATAGGATTATGTAACTGCTGTTAGAAGAAATTCCTACAAAAATTCTCAGTATTCTAAAATACCAAATGTCACAAACTCGATGGATCAAAACAATGACAAGAAACAATAAACACTTTGCACTTTAGGGTTTGTTTTATTTCTTTTGAATGCGCCTCCATGCAAACACAGGAGAGATAAAGTGATTTGAAGTTTCAGCAGAAATTGTTTGCATCCCAACAACTGTAATCAGAGATTCTAATGGTGCTCTGTGATTTTGGGTGGCAAAAGTCCTTAATCAATAGAATAAAGAGTTTTAGTCATCTTACAGCACAACTGCAGAATTCTAACATAATTATCAGGGGACATGGTCAGGAATCTGTAGTTTGAAAGCTTGTCTTCTCCATAGTAAACTTCTGAATATGGTGGAAATTACAAGATAAATATTACACTGAACAGTGAGGAGGAAGGTGAGGGGTGGTAATATAATATGCTAAAAAGAAGAGAAGATAAAAAAAGTAAAATAAAATAAAATTAAAAAAAATTATTTATATATATGGGTCCACTTTGTAATTTCGAAATACTGAAATCCCAAATTTCAGTATTTTGACACCACGAAGCCAAAAACCCATCCAAAACTCACAAACACGATAAAACACAACCGCGAAATTCAAAATCCCGCACTCATGCTACACATATAGCACACACACAAACATACACAAAACTCCCCCCCACAATCAAACTAATCTAAACTACATATAAGCAGGGGGGCAAGCCCCCCTGCGTCCCCCACACCCCCTACTTAATTCAGAGTTCGCACAAACAGTAACACAAACGAAACACACACACACACACACACACACACACACATCTTACAGTCCCTCAAATACACACAACAGTCACAACACACACTAAACTCCTAACCAACATACTAACACATACAAACTTACCAAAATAAAACCTAAACTTCCACATTCTGTACCACCGGAAGCAGAAATTCGAAATATCTGTACTTCGGTATTTTGAATTTCGTGCTTCTGCCGGTTTCAGAAATGTGAGTGTTTGACTTTTAAGTTCAAAATACTGAAATTCGGAATTTCAGTATTTCGAAATTACAAAGTGGACCCATACATACATACATATATATATATATATATATATATATATATATATATATATATATACACACACATACATACACACTTCATATTTTTAGTCTTAGCTGCTTTGCACTGTCTCTAAAGTTGTTTAGCTTACTATTTTCACTCTTGTAATACTTTTTATTGTAGTATCAGTATGTCTTAAGTATGTCAGTTCTTCTAAATGTTGCAATTGATGTTTGTTCAGTTTATTTTATATTTAATCTACATAATCTATTCATGGAATGCTTTGATTTTGTGTGTAATATGATTCTTATCATGTTCACTTTGCTACTTATTTCCCTATCATATTCACTTCAACCCCTTAGAGTTCAGCCGAAGCCACATCTCAGCACTGAGCATACGTCTGTGTTTGCCAGCTGCTCTTTGTAACTGATAGTTGAACTTTCATTGATTGTTTTATTTTCTTGCTCATTCCCCCTTCTCAGCTCTGTATCCCTGCACATCCTGACTCCACCTCCACACATTCTTTCAGCTCCCTCCCCAATCCCTCAACTTCCTCTCCCAAACTGTTTATTACATGGTGCTACCTGTGGCGCCATTTTTAAATTCCTAACTTGTCCTACACTTACAACTGCCAGTAAGTCATATTTTGTATTATAACAACTGGAACATAATCACACGATTGCATTGTTCTCTATAACATGTTTTACTGTTTACATTTTATTATGAATGTATTTACTGTGGCTTGTTCTATTCTGATATATCCATTGCTACAGTGTATGCTTTAGTATTACCTACTGCAGGAAACCCTAACAGCGAGTTTAGTCGCTTGCAGCTGTTAACGCTCTACCTGCATGCATAAGCTTTGAATGCTGAACATGCGCACAGCGTGTCTAACTGCATTTAACATTCTACTTTGTTCATGTTTGAAAATAACGCTCACTGTGTTCAATTGGGTTATTACCTGTGTAGTTACTGATGCTGCTTATGGCTATTAGAGTGAAACTTGCTTGCAAAGCATTTTAATCCTTCAATGTAGTCTTTCTGTTGATAACGCTTACAGTAAAATACATACAACTGTTTTGTCTATAGCCTGATTAGCTCCTGTTGCTGAAAATGTTTATAGTGTACCATCTATTGTGCTTACACTACTAGTGAATGTGCATACTGCATATACTAGGCTAGCTGTCTCTTCACGTTTTTCTAATTTAACATTGCCCTCATTAACCCTTCTGAACTGTGCTACACTAACTACTTGCCTTAACTTTCCCTGTTATACTTCATCTATTTCTCTTGTCTGTCCTACATTCTCTTTCTTCTCGACTGTATTATGATTTTATAATAACCCAGTTCTTTCTCCTATTCCAACTTGCTCGGGTCTAATAAGCTTCAGGTGCTCCCCCCTATCTACAGTACAGTGGACAGACCTGAATTTCCTCCCCAAAGGAAGAAACCCAGAGATATCCAAAGTAACTTGTGCTTGAATGTATGTGAATCATTTATTTTATGGTCTTTGTATACACCACTGTATTCCTCCCTGCTCATATTTGTTCTCCCCCTCGGTAAAGGTAGAAATTAAAGTTATTAATCTCAGGTATAACCACTAGGTGGCATCTTACCCTTTCTTAACATAACCTACAGTATAATATCTCCCAGCTCCCTGTAACACTCAGGGAATCTACCTTGTTCACCTTGCTATTTGCATTTCCCTATCATATTCACTTCAACCCCTTATACTGCGGTGATGGTGCTGCGGTAGCATTGTCGCCTCACAGTAAGATGTTGTCCTGTTCGATTCTCAGCTAGAGCGTCTTCTGTGTGGAGATATGCGTGAATGGGCATACCTTTGTTGAAGGTTGTGCGTCAGGGCCGGCAACTCGGCACGTAAAAATCTACTGCCAATCATGAGCGGACCGGAGTTCCACTGTGGCGACCCCTAACCGGGAAAAGCCGAAAGACACAACAACAACAACAATTCACTTCAACCCCTTAGAGCTCATCCGAAACTTCATCTTGGCACTGAACATACCTCTGTGCTTCCCAGCTGCTCTTTGAACCTGATAATCGATTTTTCTTTGATTATTTTTTATTTTCTTGCTCATTCCTCCTTCTCGGCTCTGCCCACTCCAGTCGCCCTTCAGGCTCACTCTGCTCCCCTACCCTACACCTAAACTTCACCCTCCCTAGCAATGTCTACATATATACCCACCTAAAACACTCCCACCCCCAATATAACCTATCATAACCACTCCACCCATCAACACTTAACAATCATCCCCCCTCCTTTCCTCTACTAACCTTGCAAGCTCCCAACTACAGCAAACACACTATCTACCTCCATAACCTCATTTCCCTACTAAACAAACCCTTATATTCACTATACCACATACCCCGACTTCATACTACAGCCTTACAACTTACTGTGCTCACCATACTGCTACAGCCTTTACTCATTCTACTTCCTTCTTTTTCCTCTGCCCTCTCCTCCACCTTATCAGCCCCCCCAGTCTTTTCTTATCCCATCCCTTTCATACAACCTTTATCCCCCCAAAAATCCTTCTTCTCATAATGTATTTCTCCTCACCTCTATCGCTAGCATAATACTCTCTTCTTCAGAAGAAAGTTTCTTCCTAACATTTCTTATAAACTCCCTATTCCTCACTTTACAAACCCGACTATCTTCCTCTGATTCATCTACTACACAAAGTCTTCTAAAGACATTTTATCCCTTCTACTTGACCAAATCTCTCTCCTCCTTTCCGGTGACATACACCCTAACCCCAGTCCCCCGACCAACCAGTGTACTAACTCAAACTCACCACCATCACACTCTCCCCACAAATCTCTCCTTTTCGCTACAATTAACTCTCAAAGCCTCTGCAATAAATTACCCAGTTTTCATGCCTGTCTCTCCCACAACCACCCCAACATTTTATGTATTTACAAAACTTGGTTCAAACCACACATAAAAGACTCTGAAATAGCCCCCCAAACTACAGAATCTTTCATAATGACAGAATCCAAAAGAAGGTAGCATAGTAACCCTACTTTTTTCCTCCTCTCTAAAGGTAACCTCCTACACCAATCCCTTACCCCATTTCATGACAACCAAATTAACCGTGGCACTCCAAAAAATTAACCACAAAACCATATGACTAGCTGCCCTATAATATTCCACCTGGAAACAACATCCCCATCCTCGAAGATACTTCTCTTGGTTCTCATCTAACATAAGCAATGAAACAATAATCCTAGGTGACGTTAACATTAACTGGACCTCAATTCTCTCAACCTCAACATCTCAGAAGATAAACTTATTCAGCTTCACCCAACTCTCCCACCAGACCTAATAAAGACAACTCTGCAGGCAGCACTCTTGACTGGACATGAGTATCACACCCCAACAGTATTTCAGATAGTGGGACCCTATCTGACTCCCTCAGTGATCATCTTCCTGCCTTTGCTTGCCATTCACCTTCCCCTCTCCACCTCCAACATAATTATATCTCAACCCATACCCTCACAAACTGTAACCTTCAAACCTTCTCTGACTGCTAAAAGCACATGAACTGGAACCCTCTGAAAACCTCTACCTCTTGACAACGCTGTTACTTATGTCAGTACTTCTTTCATTAAGCTACTAAACAGCCGTGCTCCTCCAAGAACTAAAAGGGTTAAAACCAAAACTGCCCCTGGCTCTCCAAAGACTCCATAACCTTCATGCATGTCCAAGGTAAATTGTGGAAACACTACCAAAAATCTAGAACAGCTAACTCCCTAGCTGAATACAAACAACTCTGCAATAAAGTTAAAAAACAAATAGCTGCTGACTGAAAATCCTACTACTCCAAACTCCAAAGCAATCACAGAACCAATCCCAAAATGTTCTGGAACAGTATCTCTGCCCTCCTCACTCCCGGCCGAAAAGACAACCCTTGCCCAGATCTTAGCTCTCCAGATCATATCATTGCCACCCAATTTAACTGCTTTTTCAGAGCCTCTATAGCCAAGCTAACCACATCTTTCCCCAACAATGTATTAGCTCCTACCACATCTCCCTCCCACAACTCCCCCTCCTCTTCCACCAACTCTATTCACCTCCTTCCCTTCACCCTCAAACCTATTCCTGTTGCTACCATAAAAAAAAAACTACAAAAATTACGAACTTGCTTTAATGCCCCAGATAATCTACCTCCCAACTTCCTCAAGCTAGCTGTTGATGGCATAGCTCTTCCCATCTGCATCCTAATAAATTGTTCCATTCAAGAATCATATGTACCTCTCTTAAAAAAAAAAAAAAAAAAAAAAAAATTTCATTCACCTACACAAAGGAGGCAACAATACTAACCTCTCCAATTTCCGCCCAATAGACCTCCTCTTCCTTATCTCTAAGATTCTTGAAAAGTGTATTCATCTGCAACTCATGCCTTACCTAATAGACAATCATTTACTGACCCCTACTCAACATGGATTTAGACCTGGACACTGCACCACCACCACCCTTCTGTCATTCCTCGATATCATCAACCGTGGTCGCAATTCAGGCAATATAGTACCCTTCTCCTAGACTTGTACAAAGCATTAAACACTGTTTCCCATCACTTACCCCTGTCCCATCGCAACCTTTCTGCCTCTTCATTCAATTGGTTTTCCAGTAACCTCTCAGACAGACAACGGGGGGTCAAGTGGAAAAATTGTACCTATTCCTACCTTATTCTGACAGGCATACCCCAAGGCTGTATCCTTGGTCCCTTACTATTTAACATCTTTATTAACAACTTCCATCACTGCCTTCCTAATGCCAAACTTGTCCAATACGCTGACGACTCTACCATTATCTGCTCTGCCAAATCACTCCCCAAACTCATGCAAATAACTCAGAATGTTTTCACCAGCACCGAAACATGGATGCTGAACAATAACCTAGCTCTCAATGCAACCAAAACTAAAATCATATTTACCCCATCAAAAAACACCAAAATTGACGAGAACTACTTCTCCATTGTCAGCCAGAACAAGAGTCCCATTGAAATAGTCCCCCATACCAAACTACTAGGTGTCATCATTGATGAACAATTAAAGTTTGATTTCACCTACAAACTAACATAAAAAAAAAAAAATGCCAGAAGCTTGGAATGCTGTATCAGCACAATCATTTTCTCACCCCCACAACTAAGCATACTCTTGCTGTCACTTACCTCCTTCCCTCTCTTATGTATGGAGCTCTTCTCCTTACTAACCTTCAATCCTCCCTAAAGGCAAAACTTGAATCTTGTTACAATAAAATTTCTAAATTTGCTACCATCTCTAAGTCCTTGTTGCACCACTGTGATGCTCTTCACTCATTGAATTGTCTAGAACTCCCCATCTATCTCTCTTACATTCAACTTTCTTCTGTCCATAAACTCATTTTCAAGCCCACTAACTGTTCCTCCCTCTCCTCTATCCTCACCCTGCATCTTCCTGACAGATCACTCGGGTCCAAAAATCAGAATGTCCGTGAAGTGTACAAACCCACACGTACTCTAGGCCAGTTTCTATTGTCATTCTCCCTTGCACACAAATGGAACTCACTCCCACCCCTCATCCGAACTACTCAGAACCACTCTTGCTTCAAAACTTTACTTCATTCCTACCTCTCTTTTAACTGGGAATGCTCTTGCTCTTACCCTTCCTAACCATTACCTAATTTCAAACTGCTATACACTTCTTACCACCTTCTTATAATTCATCTTAAAATACTAACCCCTACTAGGTCTTATATAGCATTGGCATTATTATACCTTGAACTACACAATGCTTAGTTATTGCATGTATTTACAAAATGCCTTGTTACAGCATGTACCAGAAAATGCTTATTATTATTATTATTATTATTATTATTGTTATTATTATTTCTATGTCAATCTATTTCTGTTACTTCACTCATGTAATATTTTTGTTAGATTTTAATAGTTTTTAAATATTGTAATATTGTTTCTAGAGCTTTTCTCTCTGGGCCTCCATTGAAAAAGGGCTCATTTTGGTAAGTGACCGCAAGAGTATGCTTAGTTAACAAACTGCAAATAAATAAATAAAAATAAATAAATGTTGTCTCTGCCTACTTGACCCAGGTCATGGCTGAAGAAGATCCTTGGACTAGTTTATTTACCTGGTCCAGTAAATGTTAAACAAATGAACTGAAATGCCATAAGTTCAATTTGTGGGTTTCTGGGTATCAGTCTAGATGAGAAGTGATCCTTGGCAAATATGAAGTTACCGCCACAGTTTATGGCAGCCATAAAGGTGTTATAGGTGCAAAACCCCAGTATGGAGGCTGTACTTTGTTGACATTTAAACCAAGTCTTTAACTACATATTCATAGACATGTTCTATATGGAGAAGATCCTCAAGATCTGGCAATTTGTTATTGAGACTTGCGCATTGAAAAGAGCCAACTTAATGTGATCCAGCCATTAAGTCAATTGATAAAGCCAATTATTTTCTCTTTATAATTGGGCATCAATTTTGGTGAAGGAATTATTCCAGTCAGTACCAGAGTCTTACCTGCATCTGTCACATGCATAGAAAGTTCTAACATGTCTCTCTGCATGTTTCTCAGGATTGTGTGTCCCAGGTCATTCTCTCTGTCATAGACCACTACTATGTTGTAGTCATGCATGTCTCAGGAAAGGGTCTTGAGAGCCCTTGTAAGATCTGTGATCCAGGCATCTGAAAGGCAGCTGACAGTAACCCCGTTCTTGCCCAGCCTGGTGAGTGGGGAATCTGTATAACTAACAAATGAATCACCTATCACTAAACATTTTTTCAGAAGCTAGATTATGAATACTTGATTGGGACCAAATTAGCTGTTGGTGACTTGTTCACGTAGGTGTGCATGGTGCAGGTGATCCGAGAGATTTCTGCTGAGACCTGTTTTTACAAATTCTAGATGACTTTGGCAAGGATTTCCTTACAGCATCAGTACAATGCCAATTTTGTGTGCTCTGTTTGAGAATGTGGTAGTGGTTGAAGTGAGGGTGTGACTGTGATGCTCACTGTAAATTGTTAAGCAGGAGAGATTCCTTCATATTAGCTTGGTATCTGTCACTCTCAGACATGTTTTCTGCATTAGGTAGGAGGTCATTATCAAGAAGCATTAGTCAATTACTACAGTGCCTTAGGATAACAACTTCTAGGAGGCTGGCAATGAAGGGCGAGCAAGTTTACTGGTTCTCTATATTTATACAGTGCTTTGAGTTTTAGTTGGGTAGGTACACAGGAAATCTAAAGCAGGGCTGAGGAAGTACTACCAAAATAGTATCAGCTGTATGCTGTTGCTCCCAGCACAGCTAGAAGCAAATCAGAGCAGCCAAGAGAACATCAGCTGCCCTGAGTACAGTCACGCCAACTGCAGTTTAGGAGAACTGACTGAAGGTAAAAATGAAAATGCATTTACTACCCAATATTCAACTTCAGCTGTGACAGCGCAGTGTGAAGCACAGCCCAGAGCACAGCCAGGCAATAAACAGCTATTAACTAAAACAAAAGAAACAAAAGACCTTATCAGAAAATTACTCTGGGAGAGCCAGTAGTGCTCAGACATTCCAAAATTGGCAACAATTAACCTTCACTCACAATAATAACTATTACAGTTTCCAAGATGGCCCCCAACACCTGACTAAACCAGTTCTTCTTCATGAAAATTAGTTTCAGTTTAAATGCTCCCAAACCAGTTAACATTGCTAAACTTAATCAAATTCAGTAAAGTTTTAATTTTGTGGTATGGAACGGACTCCGCACCATTGTCAAATCAGGTGGCAAATGTCTTAATCCATTGCATAGAGGTACAGCAGTCCAGTAAAACGGACAGTAATTAAAAAAAAAAAAAGAACACTTAAGAAAAACAAAAGAACCAACTAGGGGGGAAAAAAACTCTGGGAGAGCTAATGGTGCACAGACACTCAAAAATGGCAGCAATTAACCTTCGTTCACAAGAATAACTAATACAGTTTCCAAGATGGCCCCAAACATCTAGTTAAACAAGCTTTCTTTTATGAAAAATACCATTTTGGTTTAAATGATACTGCGGTGGTGGTGCTGCAGTAGCATTGTTGCCTCACAGTTAGACGTTACCCGTTCGATTCTCAGTTAGAGCGTCTTCTGTGTGTCGACATACGTGAATGGGCGTTCCTTCATTGAAGGTTGTGCGTTAGGCCTGGCAAGCCAGCACGTAAAAATCTACTGCCAATCATTAGCGGAACGGAGTTCCGCTGTGGCGACCCCTAACCGGGAAAAGCTGAAAGGCACAAACAAACGAGCCATTTTGGTTTAAATGCTTCCAAACATTTACAGATCAAATGCTTTTTAAGCAATATATCCATGTCATACTAAGGTTTTGTCCTCTTTTATAGCTCTCCCTTATAGCATTGTTTCATAATGGATGATCCTTTGCTTCATATAATTCTCATTAATTACTCTTCTGTTCTATTCCAGTGACTGCATTTTTATTCAAGTGACTGTAGATTCTCTCCATCAATTCCTGCATGTTTATGTTGATGGAAGGCAATTTATTTAACTATAGCTCCTAGGGTGGTTTGCAGGTTTGCTCTTAAGGAGTATCATTTTTTTATCTGTTGGCCATAATTTTACTCAAGGCTAAATCAATGTGAAAAGTTGTTGGGTACTGCAGTTGGACCTGGGTTTTTTCATTTAGGAGCCTTTTCTAATTTTGCCATAATTTCTTATAGAGTGTTACTTCATTCAATTTCATATTCTTGATATTAGCATTTCTTACTGTTTCTTTTACCTCTTCTGTCAGTTCAGCAATTTTTTTTTGTTATATTCAACATGATCTTCATAAATACTTCTACAAAATGTAATGATGCCTTCCTTTTTATATTGCTATTGTTTTATTTCCCAGCTCTTTCTAAGTTTTTTGGTCATCAGTGGATTGCTTGCTTTGTATTTTTCCTTTATATTTTTTCGATATACCTTTTACATTTTTTGCATTTGTGCTGATATCATTAGTTTGTTGTTGGAGATAGTGTAAGATAATCCTTATCTTTTTGATGCTGTGTATTGATTTTACTATATCTTTCTAAGGGTTTTAATGAGTTCTTCCCTTTTTTATATTCTTTTAGTAGTGATGCATACAGCCTAGAAGTTAATAGTTTATAGGCCATTTTGGGCTAATTTCTATCTCTTTCATTTCCCTGCTGTAAAAGCCACGTTTGCACGTCCAGGCAGCGCCAGTTAGCTAGGGCTAAATTTATCCCGGTTCCACCAAGTCTCCTCTTCAGTTTTTCCCTTGAAAGTAGTCTAACTCTCAGCCTAAGCACTTAAAAAGCATCCTACAGTCCAGCACTTGCTCAGACCTAATAGCAAGCACTAATATACCCCAACACTTGATTGCCCAGCAGGGCAAGGCTCATTATTCACCCCTCACCAACCAAGCGACTAAGCAGCTCACCCTACTATTCAGGCATGACCAAAGGGAAATTTCAAGTATACTCTCTAGTCCAGCTGGTGAACTGGGTATCCTGAGGCAATGTTACAACTGCCTCATGTACACAGACAACCCTCTCCTCCTACCACAAAACATTAACATATGCAAGAGATGCAATTATATAGCTAAATTGGAGGCTAAGCTCTCTCCACCCAAGACTCGAACAGGCAGTCATGAGGAGAAGGTCAACACTTGCACCACACCTCCAGCCTCACATAGACATACCAAACCAGCACTGGCAAAAAATACACATAAATACACAAAATCATACTCTGAGGCTCTAAATAAAAACCTGAAAAAGCATCACAGACCTCTAAAGCGGACACCCAAAAAACCTGCACCTCCCGTCACAAACCAGACAACACATAAAACACAAAATCAGTGTGCCGCACAATCACAGCCCTTAAGGCGAAATAACATACCTAACACACTAATAATAGGTGACTCTATAGTCAGGCACACTGAGGTCCCACTCACTAGACTGCACAAGGAGAAGGTTACAGTTAGCTGCCTGTTGGGAGCCAGAATTTGCCACATAACACAAGCACTCAGGTCACTCCAGAACAAGTACAAATATGACTCTGTCATTGTTCATGTTGGTGTGAATGACGTGAGATGTAACTCCCTGGACTACATGAAAAGAGACATGGAAGAGCTCTCTGATCATGTAGCCCAGGCGGGTATGACCCTGACCCTGAGTAGCATCCTGCCCTCACCAAGAATGATACCGCAGTATAAAGAAAAAATGATCAGTTTCAACAACTGGTTAAGCTTCTGGTGTCATTCAAAGGGGATCCAGTGTCTGTCAGCCTGGGACAACATGCTCGACAAGCCTCGTTGCTTTACAAGAGACGGCTTGCACCTGTCACCCCTAGGCTTTCGAATACTGGCCAAGGCTCTTGCTGCCCCCATAGTGCCTTTTTTAGGCAAGGCTCAAAAGTCAAACCCACTTCTGTAAGCAGCACAAATAAAAAAATGAGGGTTATGCTACTCAACGGATGCGCTCAAAGCACTCCTCAGTATGGAGAATGTCGACATCTGTGTAGTACCTGAAACCTGGTTCAAGGCTCCACAGAGCACCCCAGCACTACCGGGCTACAACTCATACCACACATTTCAGCCACAGAACATGGACCGAAACACAAAAGGAGGGGGTGTATCCATATTCATCAAGGATACCTACACCTTCAGGTTAGTGACGCAGCATGATACCTCCGAGATCATCCATGTGCAACTAACATCAGGCAAATCTGCAGTGCAAATTGTGGCCTGCTGCAGATCACCCTCCATGACCCAGGACCACTACTTCGTCTTTCTGGAGACACTGGAAAACATGAAGGTCTTACCGAACACCCTGATATTGGGTGATTTCAATTACCCTACCATTAACTGGGAAAACTATTCAAGTACAAACTCCCAGGTCCAGTGCTTCCTGGAATTTATCAACTCAAATGCCCTGGATCAGCTGGTAAACTCCCCTACCAGAGGTGAAAACATATTGGACCTGGTCATCACCAACATGGGCGACAGGTGTTCCACACTGGAGGTCAACCCGTCACTGGTTAGATCAGACCATAAACTAATCACTCTGGATGTCCACACCACACCACCACCTCCAACCAAGGAAACCACAGTGAAAAACTTTTCTATAGCAAACTTCGCCCTACTTAAGACAGAGGTGGTAAGTTTCACAGCCCCCATGCTAAAGGATAACAGTGTCCAAGATGCAGGAACCTTTACAAATGCACTCTATGAGCACTTACAAGATTGCATGGATCATGCCATCCCTAGCAAAGCCAAGACTCACTCCCCTAAGAGAAGGAAACCAGTCTGGTGGACCCATTCCATAAATGGGCTATACAATAAAAGGAGGAAAGTAGTTCAGAAAAAAAGCAAATCCCAAGAAGCAACGACATCCCTGATCAGTATCAGTAAGAAACTAAGGTCCCTCATAAAATCCTCCAAGGCAAACCTCAAAAGAAAAATAGCCAAGGATTCGAAAGATAACCACAAAGCCTTCTTTAGCTATGTCAAGAATCTAAGTGGCAACTCGCAGATATGCTCTGAGCTAGTGCAAAATAGCACAAAATATACTGAACCCACTGATATTGCCTACATCCTGGCAGATAGATTTAGTGCAAACTTTACCCCCCCTCTCACCCCCAAAAGGGCCCACAACAATACCGGAAAAGTGTAGTATCCTGGAAATCACAGACACACAGGTGAATACAGCCCTTTCAAAAGCCAAGAGCACAGCATTAATGGGGCCAGATAGTGTCCCAGGCTGCGTCTTGCATGAACTACAGAACGAACTAACCCCCCACCTAAGCACACTGTTCAAGCTCAGCCTCTCCACAGGCTATGTGCCTATAGAATGGTGCACAGCAACTGTTATTCCGCTCCACAAAGGAGGGGCCACAACTGACCCTGGTAACTATCGCTCCTAAGCCTGACTAGCCTGGTCTGCAAGGCTATGGAGCGCATCATCATGGAACTTGTTAACAAAGACATTGGGAACCTCCAAACACTTGACCCAACCCACTTCGGCTTTGTTACGGGCAGATCATGCCTACTAAACCTGGTTGACTTCTTCGAGACAGTCACCAAGGCCATAGATGAGGGGAAGGTAGTTCACACAGCCTACCTTGACCTCACCAAGGCTTTTGACACCATTCCCCACTCGGGAATTATAGAAAAACTCACCAGCCTGAACATAAACCCCTACATCACGAGATGGGTTGCCGACTGGCTTACAGACAGAACTCACACGGTAAGAATAGCTGGCTCCAGGTCCAACTCTAAACCAGTCACAAGTGGTGTCCTACAAGGCTCGGTCCTGAGACCCCTATTGTTCGGCATATACTTCTCAGAAGTACAGGCAAACACAGGAGGAATATGGCTAACCAAGTTCGCTGATGACTGCAAACTGGGAGCCATAATTGACTCTACTGCTGACACGGACATTCTCCAAAAGGGCCTTACTGAGACGGACACCTGGTGTCAAAGTCATGGTCTCAAGCTAAGTGCCAAAAAATGCATAGTCATCCCATTTGGGAAAAACAAAACACCCATGGATTACCACATAGGTGTCAGCCCCCTTAATACAGAAGAGGTAATAAGAGATCTGGGGATGCAGGTAGATAGTAATCTCTCCTTTGACAATCATATTGTAAAAGCAGTTAGGAAATCCTTCTATGTAGCCCATCTAATTACTAAAGGGTTCACATCTAGAAATAAAGAGTTATAGTGCCCCTCTACTTGTCACTCATCAGACCCATCTTAGAGTACAATGCCCCATTTGGGATGTACCTCACAAGACACTTCCAACAGCTGGAAAGATTACAAAAGTACCTCACCAAGAGGATTACTGGCCTCAAACATATGTCCTATGCAGCCCGACTGGAAAAACTCCAGCTGTACTCAGTCGCATATCACTTACTCAGCTGTGATCTCTGCCTGACTTACAAAGCCATGTCCAACTCAGAATTAATGGACATGCTCCACCTAAAGAAATCCAAGTCACTGCGAGCCACTCGCTCTAGTGAGCTAAACCTCGCTACAACAATAAATAGAACATGCTGGAGGGATAGATTCCTGCACAGAGACTCCCCATGCTGTGGAACAAAATTGCTAACTACATTAGGTAGAGCTCCTCACTAACACTCTTCAAGAGAAACCTTGACGAGTGGATGGGTAACAGAAAATACACCCCTGGGATCACTTCCTTGGCTATTTTTGACAGAGGCTCAGTTAATTAATCAATGGGGCTGCGAAAGCTGACACACTCTGGCTAGGCTTATAAATGCCCTCGGGCAGATAGCCTAGTACCTACCTATGAACCTGTGAACCTTAGCTACTTTGTAATTCTCTCTGTGCAATGCTTCATAGTTCATAGTTTCTATGGTGGCATTCCACTTGCTTCCTGTTAATTTTCTTTGTTGCTCTGCATTTTCAAGGTAGCACTTCATCAGGCACTAGTTTAGGTGCACAGCATTACACTCGCTTTATTTCTGATACATCTCATGAATATCTCTTAATGGTCCCAGTTACTGTTTATTATGTTTTTTCAGTCTTCTAATGCTATAGATCTTATTCACTTTCTGTAGTATTTCCAGTGGCAGCTCGTGATATTGGACTGCAGCCCCCCAGCTGTAAACCAAAATGACAAAATCCCGAACTGCATGCATGCGTGCTTAGAAACTTGAATCCAGACTGCTGTTTAACCAGTCTGGATTCAGGAAGAATGCAGATGTCCCAGAAGTCTATGTGGTTACAACCGGATATACTGGAAGGGGATCGGACTGCAAGGTCTGCAGTCTCTGAATGAGCACCGAGAAACAGGAAGGAAGGAGAGCTGAGAAACCAGATCTGTGCGTGAACACATTCCAGCGCCATGAACTGCTGGGGACTTGTACTTTTGAACTGCTGTGTGTGTGTGTGTGTGTGTGTGTGTGTGTGTGTGTGTGTGTGTGTGTGTGTGTGTGTAATGCCCCAATTGATGTATACTGGTGGCTAGAGAGAACTCAGGATACCTGGTGGTGGTTAGAGATTACCTCAGGCTTGAACCCTGCACCTTGGGTGCAGGTAGCAAGAGCCTGAATACCCTACCCACCACCATTTGTGAATAGTTTGCAGATTTTTGCCTCATATTTTTGTTCTGCTCTGTCCCTTATAAAATCTGTGGTTTCTGGATTTTTAATTCATTAAATAGTTGATGGTGTAGTGGTGCAGTGGTAGCATTGTTGCCTCACAGCTAGAGGTTCTCTAGTATGATTTTTGGCTGGGGTGCCTTCAGTGTGGAGTCTGCATGTCCTCCCTGTGTTTGTGTGAGTTTCCTCTGGGTGCTCTAGTGTCCTCCCATGTTACAAAGACATGCATCTGGAGTGTTTCTCCCTGGTCCTCTGCTGAAAATTGGCTTTTGTTCCAAGTCAGACTTTCCTGGTTAACAAATGTTAAATAAAAATTGACAGGCATTTGAATTTCATACTTCATATTCTTCAGAAAGTACATGGTAACACAAAACCTTTTATTCTAGCAATTTTCTAAGTTTATAAAATGAATATTTGAAATTTGTCCCTATTTTTGAGACTGTATTCCCCCATTATTGGCTTCATCCAGGTTTTTGTGCTAAGGTTGAGAGCTACGATGAGAACTGAATTCACTGAATATGTTTGGTTGCTGTATTCCCCCATTACTGGCTTTGTCCAGATGTTTTGTGCTAAGAGGTTGACAGCTATGGTGAGAACTGAATTCACTAAATGGTAACCATTTAAGTTTCAATCTTCCTCATTTTCACAAAACAGCTGATTTGGCATAGTGGTATGATGCTCTGACTGTTTTGCACAGGGTCCTGGGTTCAAGATTTGGCAGTGAAATGTATGGTGGTAACATAGCATTTTATTCTAGCAACTTTCCCAGAATATACAAGCTATGTTTAAAATGTGTCCCTGGTTTTTGGGCTTTTGTCCCCCCTAATAAATTTTGGCTTTCACCAGATTTCTTGTGCTGCAAAGTTGAGAGATACAGCTGAGTGTCAAGTACATTTTATAAGGAGCTGAGAGCTGCAGGGGAAGAGAAGTTTAGTGCTGAGTTTGCTTGCATTGTTAATAGCACAACAGGTAGTCTACTTGCTTTTGATGCAGAAGGTTGTGGGTTCTAGTCCCACAGTATGTAGATGCATTGCTGATACTGTACTGTGTTGTAAAGGGGGTGGATGCTGCAGTCCCTTTTGTTGACGATACCTAGTAACTATGAACCTGTTATCAGTTTGCCATCCATTCCCTATTGCAATATTACTAGCTTATTTTTTAATGTAACATAGGCAATTTATTCCTCAAGGGCAACAGGCATTTTATTTGTAGATGAAACAATGAAATATAAAGTAGTTTTCTAGCAGCAACCTCTTCATTGGTTATAGATCTCTTTAATGTGGAATTATTTAGATGACTTTTACTTCTTCAGAGATTGTGCATATTTACTAATACTGGTGGACTGTAGACGTTTGAGTAGACTTTTATCATGGAAATGTTCTGAATTGGGCAGTTTTGTCATTATTGGTGCATGCATTTTTCTTTTTGTTCACTGAAAAAATGTTCAAAACAATAAATTTAAAACACCCTCTAACAACTGCACTGTATTATACAAGGAATATAATTTAATACAAATCAGGAAGGTGTATCAAAGAACACATGTATGTTTCATGTGCAAGGGGCTTATGATTTGAAAACGGCCCAAAGTTTATCTGCCACTGGCAAAATTTATTTTCTTTGAAAGTGGGTTTCAATGCTGTTTCAATGAATGTGAGTTGTTTTAATGCTAAGTATGTTTTCATTGTGAGACTGCATTGCTTTGTTTAGCAGATGTCTATTAGAGTTTGTGCTGTAAAATGCAAAATAAAACTTTCAAATGAAATCCAAATCATCGCAGAAGTAAAGTGTTTATGATAAATGGGGCAAAATAGCCAAGTAATGGGACATTGGAATGGCTGTAGGGGGGAGGCTCTATTTGACAATGATTTTGTGAGGGGGGAAGGGCAGCAAACTCAAAGACAGCCCCAACTGAACTATACCTCTCAACTGTCCAGATTTTTGCAGAATGAATAGATTTTTGCTTCATATTTTTGTTTTGCTCCTCATAAAATGTGTGGTTTTCTGGCAAATCATTTAGTAATGAAGTCACTAAATAATGACAAACATTGAGTTTCAGACTTCATAACCTTCAGAAAATGCATGCTAAAGCAAGACCTGTTATTCTATCAACTAAGTTTATACAAGAACATTTTTAGTAATGTTTGTATGTTCCCACAATATATTTGGCCTTGTCCAGATTTCCTGCATTAAGAGGTAGAGAGGTATGTGCAAATAAATCACTTTATAGAATTAGGAATATCCAAACCTCTCAACTGTCCCCAATATTGGCTCAAAATGTTGCTTTCCCCCTAATAATCCCTCCCCAAAATGGCAATTTTGGAAGAAAACGTGGAGGATTTACAATTATAAATAACTGTAATGATCAGAGTTCTAGATTACTATTATTTCAGAAATGCATATAGATTCTCTTATTTTGTCAGCTGCTCAAGTTAACAGTACTAATATTAAAAAGTGCCCCTTCTTTGGCAGGTTCCCAGCTGTATTGTGTGGCAAATTTATATTTTGCAGCACATTTTTGTTCTGTTTTTCATAAAGTTGTGGTTTTCTGGCAAATTAGTGGCAAATCATTAAAGATTGAAGTTAGAAAATAATGACAGATATTTGAGTTTTAGATTTCATACCCCTCAGAAAAATTATACTAATGCAAGACCTACTACTATTCTATTATCTTTCTAAGTTTATAAGAGCAGTATTTAAAATTGTCCTCATCTTTGGGCCTTTGTCCCACTTCTATGTATGGCTTTGTCTAGATTTCTTGCGCTGAGGTTGAGAGGTATGACAAATGTGTCAGAGCCATCACTGTTAGCCAGAGACATTTCAAATTGTGACATACTTGTTGCACCCCACTCCCCCATGTAGTGACTTTGGATGTCTCCAAGCAAGGCAAGGAGCAGTTATGCAGTGTAAGTGTGCAGAGTATTCCCCCATCCAAGGTAGACACCAATACTACAGTGGCTTTTCATCTGTCCTTGATTTTGCAGAATGTTCCATTTTTCTGTCATATTTTTATACTGTTGATTTATGCTTATTATTCAGAAAATGCATGTTGTTGCAGTGCCCTGTTGCTCTGTGTTTAAGTAGCAATGCTTTAATGACCATCAGGTAAGCTTGTCTGAGATTGTAAGATGCAAGTAAGCTTTAATAAGCATACTGTTAAAGAATTATCAGCATTGAAAGCCTTTTTGTTATTGCAATGCAGAGAATATTTACATAACTAGATAATGTATAAGCCTTAGGTATTGAAATGCATATGACTGTATTTGTAATAAAGGACAGGATTACAGCATTTTCAGAAGCTCATTACATCTGTTGGAGACTTGCAGTCATCTTTGCAGGCTTTACCCGTAAACTAAACAGAATGCCAATCTATCATGTGTAGTCCACAACCTGTGCAGTAATCCTTTAAGTAATTTATCTTAAGCTTGTTTCTTGTTTGCTGTTCATTTTTTACTTTGATCATGTTTTCCCCATGAAACAAGTAGATAGTTGTTGTCAGGCAGCAGGTCTTTTTTGGATAAGAAACATTTTTACAAGTGGGGGTATCACAGAGATTGCTACTTTCAGTATGTTAATTGGTACTTTTATAAAGCTGAATATAAATTATAATTAGAAATGCAATGCAAGGAGAAGTGGTTTGAGTTGAGTGCTGCTTGTTTTTTGTTATACTTGATTTTGACTGGCATTCCACTAATGTATTTAACATTTTTTTCATGCCTCACAACCTTTTTGTTTCCACCTAGATATTAAGTAAGCTGTCATGTAGCCAATGCACTGAAATATTTTTTTCCTTCTACACTTCATTTTGTCTTGATTGGACTCTCGTAATGACAGTTTGGCACCCTGCAGTGCATTTAAAGTTCCAGTTGTGGTTTTGAGCATAGCTCCATCCATTTCTAGTTGGCCACACCCCTTCCCATTGGCCCCACCCATGCAGCTGTCTCCTGCAGCCCCTTTGATTTGAAGTCACCAGCCACCACTGACTCTTTCTCTCTCATGTATCTTAATAGGACAGATTCTAAACGAGTTGCTCTTAGCATAAGTCTGCCCTGATTCTGAAAGACCTGCTGTCAGTGTAAGTGACTTAATTCGGTGTAAAGCCTATCTATAAACGGGCTTACTATGGAGACAAGAGTCCACAACACCTGCTGTCAGGCTACGTGGTCACTTATACTGACAGCAAGTCTTTTGGAAATGGGGTCAGTATGTGTATCCATTTCTATTAAATCAAGCAGGTCTTAATTAGATCATTCTTTTCTTAAATGAGAGTATTATTTTTGCTGTCTATTCCCTGCTGTTCTATCTGCTGGGCAATCCTAAATGGGCTTTCAACCAAGTCTCTTGCAAAATGCCCTAAAATTGTACTTTGTGGTATATCTTTTCAAAACGTATCTTGTTCTATCTGTTTTACCATTTTCTGAGGATTTATTGACTCCTTGTGTTGGGATATTCCTGTATCAGTCTCCACACTGAACTCTTCACTTCTCACTTGGTCTGTCACTTCATTTTTGACCTGTTGCATTTCCACATCACTAAACCTGTTGCATCTTTATATACTCCACTTTTCTGTTATTCTTTGTTTTTTTTTAATTTACCATGTATGGATGTCTTTGCCTGGCTATAGCTTCAGATATCTTTGAAGTTTAAGTTGTCATATTGGTTAGTCCAGCTTTATTTTTCTGCATAATTACCATACCATATTAGATTTCTTTATCTTTCCCTGAGTCTATATTTCCTCTTTATGAATTTTGATAGCCTCTGTTGTTTGTTCTTTTATGTATGTATTAATTTAACCTTTTATTCAGACACAACCTGGGCCAAGCAGGCAGACACAAAATACAAACAGAACAAACTTCTGGTTTGGCTCTCCTAAACTGAGCATATAGACTGTCCAGTTCTCTACCAGTAGGTTAGTAAAGAAGTAAAATTCCCCAAGGTCTTTGCAAGAAACAATGTGTAATTTGGACGAAGTTTAGACAACTGAATGACAAAGAAAAATCATAGACCAAAGCAGTCTAGAGAGAGAGAGAAAGAAGAAAGTAAAGCTAAAGTCATAGGATGTGGAGACCTGGAGGAGCAGAAAGTCTCCCTCAATACAATTGCAGGAAATGAAGAAGACTTTCAAAGATTACTTATTAGGACATGTGAAAAAGATTATGAGAGGTAGAGCAACTGCTAAATGAACATTCAACAGTGATCTAGGCCATATTACTGGAAAATAAAAAGGGAGGAGCAAGACTGGAAGCCAGCCTAGACTGCATGGAGGTGAAGTTGACAGACTTGGAAGATAGGTCATGCTGAAATAATATAAAACCAATGGCAACACCAGAAAGACATGAAGGACAGAACTGTGTGAAAGCAGTGGCTGACCTTATTAGCAAATGGACAAAAATTCTGATAGAGGAAGTAAAAATAAAACAAGCGCACCAGACAGTGTGAAAGCCGAGATCTGAGAGCGATCCTATGTCTGCAGTCATACAAGTTATGGGAAAGAATACTGGCTGAGGCATGGAAACCAGATAAAAAGCTGAGGGTGGAAGATGAAAGGGTATATGTAGACAAAGGGGTCTATATTAAAATCTCAAAGTCTAACAATATCGAATACGATATTGTCGATGTGAATATCGAAAGCACACTACATTGAACATTTAAATGGAAAATCTCTGTAGGGGGAGATTTTTACTTCAGTGTGGTGCATTCTCGGAGTTGGTATATTTAAGTAGGGGGTGTGGGGGGCTTGCCCCTTTGCCTACACACTATTTAGTTTTTTTTTTAATTTAGTATTTTTTTTTTATTTCAGTGGTTTAAGACTTCGATCACTAAAGTTCGATCTTTAGTGATTCAACGTTTTAAACCTTCAAGATTATAATATAGACCCATACAAAGATACCAAACAAGGAGGAAGAGAGGGGAGCCTGTGCCAGTGATGAAGCTGTTCAAACAGAAGGGGATCAGATGATAGACAATATACTCAGCAACAATAAGAACATTTTTACAAACAGCAGCAAGGACATTTACAGATCCAGAGGAAGCAATGGTATTGTTTATAAAACTGTTGAATCATATGGTGGCTGCAGTGTAGGAAGCAAAGTCGCAGCATGCAGATGGAAGAGAGGAAGGGCAGCCAATAAAGGAGGCAAAAAGTCAAGAAAAGGGTTCTACCCCCAAACAAACACCCTGCTGATCTCATCATAAACCTTAACTCTCGTAGTTAATCTAACAAACTTCCTCACTTACACGCACTCATAACCCACTACTCCCCTGACATTCTCACTATAACAGAAACCTGGCTAAAACCTAACACACAAAATGAAGGGATCCTCCCTCCAGTTTATAATATCCTACGTCTAGATAGAACAGGAAAAAAAGGTGGGGGCATTGCAATTGTTTACAAAAATTCCATCTCTCTCCAACCGCTATTAACCCCACTACCAAAATGTAATAATGCTGAGACCATTGGTTCTGTGTTACTCATAAATAACAAAAAGAGTATCATTTTATGCGCATATATCCCTTCAGGCAACAACTCTCAAACAATTGAGGATATTCTGCAATGGTCTAAAGATAATTTCCCACAGGAGACTATTATATTAGGAGATCTAAACATGGACTGGCAATCCTGTAACTCAAAAAACCCCACTTACCACATAAATTTGTATGGCTTCACCCAACTCATTCAAGAACCTACTAGGGTTGACAAAAAGTCCCATAAAGAATCAATACTGGATTGGACATTAGTTAACTACCCTGCAAATAATTATCAAGTAGGTAATCTACTAGACGGACTTAGTGATCATCTTCCTACCTTTCTCTTAAGGAAACGGACTAATACTCCAAAACCTACAGTCTATAGACAAGTCCAAATTGATCGTAATGTCAATCCACTAGAACTCAATACCTTGTTAAAAAAAATGTAATTGGGAACCACTTCGTAGCCTTGATCTTGACCATGCAGTTGACCATTTTAACAATACTATGATTAACATCCTCAGTTCAGTTGCTCCGGTAAGGAAAATTAGAACCAAGCAAAACCATGCCCCATGGCTTACCAAGTCCACTAGAGACCTAATGAAAATCAGAGACAAGGCATGGAAAGCTTGGAAAAAAGATAACACTCCCCTAACTAAACAAAACTATCAATACCATAGAAACCAAGTAAAAATACAAACAAAGCACGATAAACAAAAATACTGCTTAGATGCAAAATAAACACTCCAATAACCTGCAAAATTTTGGCATGCTATAAACTCCCTATTAAAACCAGGCAAAACCTCCATGCCAGCGCCTTCCTCAACCACTACAAAATCAAATAGTGAAATAGCCTACCATTTTAATCACTACTTTACTGAATCCATTATATCACTATCAACCCAACTTTCAAAAAATACCTTCCCATGTATACCAAAACCTACTAACAACATAACTTCCTTTTTTCTTTTCACCTGTCTCAACCTCCACAAAAAAATACCTCTTAAAACTAAAACCCACTTCTCTTGCAGCCGATGGCATACCTGCTCATTTCCTAAAAATGGCTGCTGATTCCCTGTCCTACCCTGTCTCTATCATAATTAACCACTCCATTCAAGAATCCCAAATCCCTCAACTCTGGAAAGTCCCTTACATTATTCCCCTCCACAAAGGTGGAAATTCCTATGAGTTCTCTAACTACCGCCCCATAGCGATTCTGTCTCCCTTATCAAAAATACTTGAAAAATGCATACATTCACAGGTTATGCATTTCCTCAACTCAAACAAGATCTTCTCCTCTACACAACGTGGTTTTTGTCCACACCACAGCACAACCTCTGCCCTCCTATCTTTCACAAACCTAGTTAACCAACACAGAAATAATAACATGTTTGTATCCGCCATATTTCTGGACCTCTCTATGGCATTCAGTATGGTTTCCTACTCCATTCTAATAGATACTCTTACCTCATCCTTTGCTCCTAACACTGTTGCATGGTTCAAAAATTATCTAACATACCGTTAATAGGCTGTCCAGTGGCAAGGAGTCCTATCATCCTTCCTCCCAACATCAGTTGGTGTACCTCAAGGCTCCATACTGGGCCCTCTTCTCTTTTCTATCTTTACTAATAACCTACATACCTCTACTCTACAGGCCTCACTCATACAGTACGCAGATGACTCCACATTGATCTGCTCTGCCCCAACCCTTGCTGCCCTTCAACATATTGCTCAAAAATCTTTTAGTGCAGTGGAGAAGTGGATCACAAATATTCAACTTCTACTAAATCCTAACAAAACAAAACTACTTCTATTCACCCCAAACAAATCCAAAGCCACCCCACTCTCCTTCTCTTTCCTCGCTAATAATGGGACTGTCATCTCTGCCTCTCTTCACACCAAGCTGCTGGGCGTTGAAATTTATAGCAACTTACACTTTGGCATCCACATCTGCCAAACTATCAAAAAAGTACATAAAAAATGGGGTCCCTTTACAGACAAAAATACTTTGTCAGATCAAGCTAGGGTCACCTTAGCTCAAGCCCACCTTCTCTCCACACTTATGTATGCAGCACCAATTCTTGCCTATGTCGGAAAATCTGATCTTAACAAATTAGAGTCATGTTATAACAACATTGCTAAATTTGCTACAAATTCCCCCTTTAGAACCCACCATTGTATACCTCTCAGGCAACTTCAGTGGCTTGAACTTCCACAACTACTAACCTACCACCAAATAGTTATAGCCTATAATATCCAACAATATCCTGACAGAACTCCAGCCCATAAAGAACTAATGTAACTACATACCAAATCGGTTACTCCGCTCTGCCAATAAATCACTCCTCTTCATCACCTCACCTAATAACACAGCAGGTGAAGCTCTGTTTTCTCATTGTATAGCAAAGTATTGGAATAATCTTCCTCACTCAGTTATTTCAGCACCAAACACAAAACAATTCAAACACTCCCTTAATTCTCATCTTATTAATTCTTGGTTATATCCATGTGTTACATAAAGACAAATAAACTACCTTCTTTCTCATCCTAAAATCATGAAACATGGACATAGCAAATGTTAGTTGTGTGTTAATGTAAGAAAGAAACAGTAAATTAATCTCTTGTCTTAACATTTTATTTAACTATTAATCTATTGTCTACTTGCAAAGTTTGTTTGAAAAATATGTTAAAAGAATGTCCTTGTACTCTGATCTGTTATGTCACTGATACACAGTCTCACATAAATACCTGTTGTCTCTGTAATTAATTAAGTGGAGCTTTTCTCTCCGGGCCTCTGCTGAAAATGGACCTCATCCAGTCAGACCATCCCGGTTAACAAATGTAAAATAAAAATAAAATAAATAAAAGGCTCCATTCCTGATACTTAGGTGACAACAGAAATTAAAGGAAAGGTTGAAGTTATACAGTCTGTGAGGAGGAGGGTGAAACAAGTGGCATGAAGCCAACTATGCAAAGAGAATGGTTTGGGAAGATTAGCAAAAGCGTATTGGTAGGGGACAGTCTGGAATAGTTAAAAGGACATGGGAAGAAGTGTGCAGACACAATCATAAGAAGCAGCTGAATAAATTAAGAACTGCCCAGTTGTGCCAGTGCACATGGGCATGATGGAACAGCTGCTAGACTGTTAGAACAAAGGAGAAATGTAATGGGATGTTGAAAGACACAATAAATATAAAATTAGTTCATAGGCTCATACTAGGTTTACAACCCACCAGGGTCTTTACAAGCTAGCTGTGCAACCCAAACCAGTTTTGTCCCCAAGTTCCCTGGATGCCTATATGGTAGGGTATATTAGTAAAGAGGTACTTGAGGTTTATGTGGGGGGTATTTTAGTTGGGGATTAATTTACTTACTGTCGACCTCTGTCCATCAGAGACATGGAGGCTAGACAAGGGGAGAATTTGCAATTTCCTATCCAATGATCAAGGTTTTTTTTTTTTAATAGTATCAGGAGTAAACTCTGCTTCACATAGCTGTAGACCTTATTCCATAGCACAGGGATCCTTTGAGATGCAATATCGGTCTCTTCATCATGTTCTGTTTATGTCACAGGCAAAGTTCAGGTCCTTGGATCTAGTGTTTCTGGTGCTGTTTGTTTTTCCGATGTGCAAGAGATCCAGCAGAGGTGGATCTGAGGATGCTTTATATGCTAAGCACAGATCGCCTCTCAGTAACACATAGGGGACTGAGCACAGAGACTGGGCCTTAAGGCAATCTGTGTAGGACAGGATATTTATACCCAGGATTCTCCTGGTGAGGAACCTTTGAAGGCATTCCAACTGTTGCAAGTGCTTGGTAAGGTACATGCCAATGGAGCATTGTTCTCAATGATTGGTCAAATAAGGGCTTAGTAGAAAAGTACTATAACTTGTAACCATACAAAGCATAAAGTCCATGATTCTGTCAATAAACAAATAACAAGGAACCGTGCTACATACACTTTAATATGACAGGACAAATTAATCCACGGTAAAAACAATAAAAAATATATACAGACTGAACTAAGTGCTTTCGTCTTATAAATAACTAGATGACTTCGTTAGAGTTGGTAATTTGTACATCCATTGATACTTAATATAGCAATAACCTACGCCTGGGTGTGGGTAATGCGGGATTTAACCACGGTTGGCGTGGTTTTCGCCCTCGGGACCAAACAAAGACAACTGTGGTTAAATCCCACATTACCCACACCCAGAAGTGGGTTATTGCTATTATACAATGACTTTTCTTAAATAATGGCATTGTATAATGCCTCTTTGCTGCCCTTCCGCAGCTGTCTGGTATTCCGCGGCAGTTCTGATGTACTGCGCATGCCTACGCAGTACATCAGAGCTGTGGGCAAAAGCAACGGAGAACGCAAGATCTCCGTTGCTTTTTACTATTTCGCTATGTTAAATGGGTTTAACATAGCGAGACAGCTTTAAAATAAGCAACGGAGATCTCCGTTACTTATTTTAAAGCTGTTTCGCTGAGTTAAACCCATTTAATATCGCGAGACAGGTTTAAAAAAAAAAGCAACGGAGATCGCAAGATCTCCTTGCTTTTTACACACTGTGTCGCTATGTTAAAGGAGTTTAACATAGCGAGACAGCTTTAAAAAAAGCAACTGAGATCTGCGTTGCTTTTTTTAAACCTGTGTCGCTATGTTAAACTCTTTTAACATAGCGAGACAGTGTTTCATACTAACGGAAAAAGTCCGGGCGATCGGACCTTTTTCCGTTAGTATATTGAGGGATTTACAACGGGCACGCTGGTTGGGCTGGCCAATCAGCATGCACGTTTTAGAGGAAGAATTGTATAAATATGAGCAACCCACCAATAGGGAGTGATTTTAGTTTAGTTATTGCTACTAAAAAATTTAAAAAATAAATATATAAATATAAGTTGAAACCATAAATAATACAAAAGTAGCATGTACTTAAACATGAACACACTTAAACGGCTCACACTTTGAATACCAGAAAAACGACAATGAAGAAATTGTATTTTAGCGCTTTCTTCCACTTTATTCATACCATGGACTTCCTCAGAAAAACGGGAACTCTCCCATGTTCCCGTTTTTATACTTTACAGGATATGATGTCATGTTGATCTCACACTTTTTGTATTCATACTAGTAATCATATTTTAACATTATATTTTAAAATTTTTCATTTTTATATATAAAAAGAATTAATGGTGTACTGTAATATAAAATTATTTCTTATTACTCATACAAAAATAAACAATTGTTTATATAAAAAATTATTATTGTTGACATTGCATCTGTGTGTATGTTTACACACAAGAAAATACAACTGTAATCATGTAGTTAAAATACGTGATGTTCTAAACAATGAAGAGTGTACAAAAATATACGTAATTTGATCATATTACTACTTTCACTCTCCCTCAACACCCCCACTCCCTCACACAAACTAACATACATTCACGCTCACACACACGCACTAAAACAACACACACATATGTCCACATTCATAATCCCAACACAAGAAAAACACACATCCCCACACACACTCACATACACATATACAGTGAATTCTATATGAATGATGATTATTATATTGTGTATGTGCTTTCGCTATACTAATACTTATGACACATATTAATGAAAATAAAAAATGAGTAGATAAATCCAACAATGTTCAAATTATAATATCTTTCTATCAAATGTTGTCTATTCGTTGATTAGACGTTTGTCAAATTTTATAGATTGTTACTATGAATTGCCTTTCCCCTAAAATACGATCACATTAGTTCATCACATCAAAAAATTCTTAAAATTGTATATTTTACAAAAACTTTTTATCTATTCAATAGAAAACATTTGATATTGATTGAATCATTTAATCCAGGTGAAGTATCAGCGCCTAATACCAACTGCCACAGTGTTTCTTTTTGTTCTAGTTTATTATTGATGTCACCTTTTAACACTCCTTTTTCAAGTCTATCCAAAACAAAGAATTCGAACTTTTTAAAGTCCGTACAGACCAAGGCATGCCTTGCCAAGGAATTGTTTATATCTTTGTTTTTTATAGCCAGAGTGTGCTCATAAATGCGTCTTTTTAGACATCTTATTGTTTTGCCTACATAATAGTTTTCACACGTGACACATGTGGCTAAATAAACCACATGGTCACTGTTACAATTATTGTATTCTTTAGCCCAAAAAGTTCTGTTCAAATGTTTTAAAGTCACAAAGGACGTGTTCGTAATATATCGACACTGTTTGCAATCTTTACATGAAAAAGTTCCCTTTTTGTTACTTACTATTCTAGTCTAGTACATCCTTCATAATGTATTTCAAATTTAATTTACGCAAAAACAACCTAAACTCCACAAGCAAATTTCCTGTTTGAACTCTATTAGAAGGTATAAAATTAAATCCCTTCTTTAACACATCTATACAGGAAACTGTAAGGTTGGTTCCCTGACATTTAAAATCAGTGGATATGGGAAAGAAATAGATTTTTTAGATGTGACGTTGTACTTTGAAGGTGAAAATCACACCCTACAAAGTAAAATATACAGGAAACCATGCTTTACAAATCAATACTTACATAAAGAAAGTTTACATCCACAACATATGAAACGGAATGTCATCAAAGGGCAAATGATAAGATTAAGTAGATTAACTTCAAACAATGATATATATCATACAGAATTGCTCTTATTAAGGAAGTTATTTGTGGAGAGAGGATATTCGTTGGTATTCTTGAAGAAATTAGAGAAAGAAGTGGATAATTTAAGATCAGGAGTAGCTAAACCAATCCTTTCGATTAAAGGGAATGAATTTTTGGCAGATAATGTTATAGATAGTGGAAGTGATTTGGATTCAAAAGAATGGAATACAATGTTTCCGCTGCCTATGTGTAATGAGATGTCATACATTAGGAACGTTATAGAGACAAATTGGACGATTATTTTGGGTAATAGAGAGCTAATGACGGTCTTAGGTACAAAACCTACTTTCACCTATAAAAATACGGTGAATGTGAAAAAGATGTTAGAGTACAAAAGTCACAATAGAGAAACCCAGACTAGAATAGTAAGTAACAGAAAGGGAACTTTTTCATGTAAAGATTGCAAACAGTGTCGATATATTACGAACACGTCCTTTGTGACTTTAAAACATTTGAACAGAACTTTTTGGGCTAAAGAATACAATAATTGTAACAGTGACCATGTGGTTTATTTAGCCACATGTGTCACGTGTGAAAGCTATTATGTAGGCAAAACAATAAGATGTCTAAAAAGACGCATTTATGAGCACACTCTGGCTATAAAAAAGAAAGATATAAACAATTCCCTGGCAAGGCATGCCTTGGTCTGTACGGACTTTAAAAAGTTCGAATTCTTTGTTTTGGATAGACTTGAAAAAGGAGTGTTAAAAGGTGACATCAATAATAAACTAGAACAAAAAGAAACACTGTGGCAGTTGGTATTAGGCGCTGATACTTCACCTGGATTAAATGATTCAATCAATATCAAATGTTTTCTATTGAATAGATAAAAAGTTTTTGTAAAATATACAATTTTAAGAATTTTTTGATGTGATGAACTAATGTGATCGTATTTTAGGGGAAAGGCAATTCATAGTAACAATCTATAAAATTTGACAAACGTCTAATCAACGAATAGACAACATTTGATAGAAAGATATTATAATTTGAACATTGTTGGATTTATCTACTCATTTTTTATTTTCATTAATATGTGTCATAAGTATTAGTATAGCGAAAGCACATACACAATATAATAATCATCATTCATATAGAATTCACTGTATATGTGTATGTGAGTGTGTGTGGGGATGTGTGTTTTTCTTGTGTTGGGATTATGAATGTGGACATATATGTGTGTGTTGTTTTAGTGCGTGTGTGTGAGCGTGAATGTATGTTAGTTTGTGTGAGGGAGTGGGGGTGTTGAGGGAGAGTGAAAGTAGTAATATGATCAAATTACGTATATTTTTGTACACTCTTCATTGTTTAGAACATCACGTATTTTAACTACATGATTACAGTTGTATTTTCTTGTGTGTAAACATACACACAGATGCAATGTCAACAATAATAATTTTTTATATAAACAATTGTTTATTTTTGTATGAGTAATAAGAAATAATTTTATATTACAGTACACCATTAATTCTTTTTATATATAAAAATGAAAAATTTTAAAATATAATGTTAAAATATGATTACTAGTATGAATACAAAAAGTGTGAGATCAACATGACATCATATCCTGTAAAGTATAAAAACGGGAACATGGGAGAGTTCCCGTTTTTCTGAGGAAGTCCATGGTATGAATAAAGTGGAAGAAAGCGCTAAAATACAATTTCTTCATTGTCGTTTTTCTGGTATTCAAAGTGTGAGCCGTTTAAGTGTGTTTGTGTTCATTGGTTTTCTGGCTAGTCCGGATTTTGTATCATGTACTTAAACATATCAGGAAACTGTGGCAGTAAATATAAATATGTAAAACTGAAATTCTTTATGATACTGTCACCTAATAGATAAAACTATAACATTATGAATGCCAATTGCTAAAAATGTATTCAGTATAAACAATGTATGATAAATATGTAAGTATGTGATAAAACTGTATTACAAACACAATGCTTTTCTCTTTAATACACTTGCTAAGGACAAGGCTTCATTGAGTCCTAGTGCTGCTGAGGCTTTGAGCCTCAGTTGCCAGGTTAACTTCTGTATTTTAATAATAACTCCAAATCACCTTTGAAGAGTTCCACCATAACCCAATCAATTGCAAAAAAATAAAATTTTTTTGAACTTAGAACATACAGTGGTATGCCTATACAACCCATTGGTAACCGTCCCTTTTTAATGTCATAGAGATGTTCCTGCACCCTATCCTTTAAATTCCTTCTTGTCTTACCTACTTAAAAGTTGTATGAAGTGCAGGTGGCCAAGTAAACCATGTAAGAGGTCTTACAGTTACATTTACCTGCACGTGCTATTGTTCTGTTGAACGTTGCTGCAGTTACATAAGGCCTTTCATGTATGAACCTACAAATACTGCAGGACCCACATTTATACATAATCCTTTTTGTGTATGTAGTATTCCGACTATCTACATCTTTCTCTACCAATGGCTTAATATTCCTTCCTTTACTGTAGACCACTACAGGAGAGGGTCCTAATATAGTCTTTAATTCAGGATGATTACTAACTCTGATGAAGTCTTATCTAGTTATTTATAAGACAAAAGCACTTGGTTCACTCTGTATGTATTTTTTATTGTTATTTTTATTGTGGATTCATTCATCCTGTCATATTAAAGTGTATGTGGTACGACTCCTTGTTATTTGGTATTAGAACTTCCTTGGATCCGGATACCATATCCTTGCTTATGTGTTGGGCAACATGAAATGATTTTTCTTACTATCTTGGCTACATGTTGGTCAAAGACCATATTACTTTCTACATATCTTCCTAGACCCCTAACTATCCTGTCAACTCTTAGAGGTGTTTTATCAATGGAGTAATTAGCTTGGGTAGATAGTTTCCCAAAGGGCACTATAGTGCATTTATTGACATAGAGTTTTAATCCGTGGCTTTGGTACCACATTTGTTTGAGTTAGACCCTCTTGTATGATGTTGCTGTCATGGGAGGAATTTGTAATAACCCCCAAGCCAGAGGCTTTTGACATTAGCCTTTACTTCTGAGAAAGAGATGCCAAATATGAGCCGGCCCAACATGGAGCCGTGGGGTACTCCACTGGTGATCGGTTATCTGGTGGAGGTGGTTTCACCAATCCTGACTTCTTGGGTCCTATCTGTGAACCAGCCAGCAATCCAGCAAGTTGTGCAGAAATTTAGGCCAAGTTCTGATGGTCAACAATACATGAAGTGAGTATTGTATCAAAGGAATTAGCTAGGTCACATAATCTGTATAGAGGCTGTAGTTGAATAGTGCCTCAAATGGTCCTTCTAGGTCATATTTTAGATTATTTAGGAGGTAACTGGGGATATTGTCAAGGGTCTATTGAAATAGTGTTTTTGGCCTTAGCAAGTGCCATACTTCCTACTGATTTTTTGGGGGAAATATGCTAGAAGGAATTTTACAGGGGGTAGTGGGGGTGAAATTAGAGCTAAATTTATCGGCCAGTAACTTTGCTACATCACCCTGGTTAGGGAAGGTAGTGCCATTTATCACCAAAGCCTTGTGATTGTTCTTACCCTGGGAGGCTATCCTAACCTCATAATTGGTCTTGTTGGACTTTATTAGACCTCCTAGTTTCATGTTTAGTTGAATCAGAGAGCTGCTTTCTCTAAGAGAGTTGCTCTTTCTGATTTTGATCATGATTTGTTTTGTAATGTACCTTGTTAAGGTAAGGATTCTACCAGTGTTTTTTGTTTTTGGTGTTAGAGCTGGGCTTATTTCTGGTAGGTATGGCAGTCTTAATCCATCCATTTACTTATTTGTACTGGGTTTCTGTAAATATTTCTGCATAAGTAGCTGTGTTCTTGGGGTTGGGGGAGGCCATGGATTTTTGCAAACTGTCACCTAGTAGGATGCAGTTTGCTTTAGAATAGTTCCTAACTGTTATGAGTTTAATTGGGTTTTCTGAGTTACTTTTTATTTTGAGGCAGACAGCTTTGTGGTCTGACCTCACCAATGTGGACGAGAGATGGGGGGGGGGGGGGGTGCAGCATTCTGCTATTTTGATGAGTACCAGGTCCAATATGTTTGATCCTCTGGTTGGAGTGTGCAATATCTGGTCCAGGGTGGCTGTGCTGATAACGGCCAGGAAATGTTGTGCCTGTGAGTTAGAGGCAGTGTATGCTTCCTAGTCTATATAGTGGTAGTTAAAGTCTCCAATGAATTGGGTATTTGGTTGGAAGGTAAGTGCCTCTAGTAGGTCTAGGTAAGAGCTATCAGCTTTATTGGTCATAGAGGGTGACCTGTAATTGGCTAGGACATGGTGATGAACCTTGTCTATGGAGACTTGGACATGGATGAACTCCAGGGCATAATCCTGTTTAACCAACCTGGAGTTGTATTTGTTGCTAATGTAGATCAAGATACTTCTACCTTTAGCCCCTGTTTGTGCTGATGTTGGTCTAAATGTGTGGAAGGCATAGTAGCTTTCCACTGCCAGAGTACTTTCACTGTCTGCATGAATAAGGACTGCTAAGGTTTAACCGTAATAAAATAAATTTAAGTCATTGGCAGATTCAAATATAATTTATTAAAAGAAATACACACATGGGAAACGGTACTCTTGAAGTCATGTCTCCCCAAACAAAGGAATTTAGGATCCTTTATAGGAAAACTTTAACAAAGTAGTAAACGTTATCAATCATACCACTGCTAGCATCCAATAGAAAAAAATGTTAACAAACACAGTTCTATTCTTCAGACCATTACTAAATATCTAATAGAACTACATCAAGTTTAGTGAAAAGATCTGCAATTTCTTATCTATATTTTTAGCTTAGTATGGAATAAGTTTCTTTTTACCATATGATTTAGAAAGAATGCTGCCTCAGGCCAGGAAATGAAAATAGAAGTTATTTACTTACCATAACGTTCCATGTGAGTTGTTTATCTCGCCTTTATTCTCACTGATGGGTTGGAGCCGATCCTCGGCTCTGACACGGCCGATAGCAAGCTCAAGGTTTGCCAGTAGCTGGAGACCAGCCCCTTATCCCACCATGCACTGCTAGAATTACCTCAAATCCTGTTTGCTGCAAATAATAGTCTTTACATATATACAACCTTTACATACTCTCTTATATATATATATACGAAGAAGAGTACCGAAAGGGAAAGAGAAATATTGAATAACCAGGATGGCACTAGCCTCTAAGTCAACAGTCAGCCAGGAGGGGGAAGGAGGGATGTGAGAATAAAGGTGAGATAAACAACTCACATGGAACGTTATGGTAAGTACATAACTTCTATATGTGAAGTTGTTAATCTCGCCGATTATTCTCACTGATTAGTAGCGTCCCTAGCACCCTCAACCCTGGGTGGCTCATGGGAGTATGTTCTTCAGTACTGTAGAACCAAAGGAAGACCTGTCCCTAGAAGCCTTATCTACTTTGTAATGTGAGATAAAGGTATGAGGGTTAGACCAAGTGGCTGCAGCGCAAATATCGTCAAGGGGCAATTTAGCTTAAAAAGCAGAAAAGGTAGAGACAGCTCTGGTAGAATGAGCTTTTGGTTTCTGTGTTAAAGGCATGTTCACATTTTCATAAACAAAGGATATACAATCGGATAACCATTTAGATAAGGTTGTTTTAGCCACTGGATTGCCTTTTCTTGCTTCTGAGAAGGCTACAAAAAGTTGATCTGATTTCCTAATATCCTTAGTTCTGTCAAGATAAAATCTGACCTGTCTGTGAACATCAAGTTTCTGCAGCATATATTCTAAGTTGTTAGAGTGGTTGGGGAAGAACACTGGTAGTTCAATGACCTGATTGATGTTTGACTCAGAACAGACTTTAGGTAAAAATGAGGGGTTCATTCTGAGAGATACTCTATCAGCATGGAAGATCATGTAGGGTATTCTGATGGATAATGCTTGAAGTTCTGACACTCTGCGGGCAGACGTAATGGCCACAAGAAAAATTGTTTTCCAAGATAAGAATTTTAAATCACAAGAAAAAGCTGGTTCAAAGGGAGGAAGAATAATTTGAGACAGCATAAGGTTTAAATTCCAGGGAGAAAAGGGAATTTTGATTGGAGGTCTCATATGAAGAACGCCTTTAAGGAAGGTTTTGGATAATTTATGGCTCATAACATTTGAGCCATCAAGACCAAGGTGAAAATTTGAGATAGCAGCTAACTGAACTCAAACTGTAGCAGCTGCTGCCCCTTCCTTAAAAATGTTTGTCAAAAATTCCAAGATTGAAGGTAGCGGAGCTCAAAAAGGGTCAATGTTCTGCGCGTTGGCCCAAATTGAGAACCTTTTCCATTTGCTGCCATATAATTTCCTGGTAGATGGCTTGTGAGAGGACAAGAGAATCTGTCTTGTATCTCCTGAAATTGAATGAAACCTGGCAATTAGGGGAAGTGGATTAGCCAAGCAGTCAGTTTCAGGGACTGTAGAGAAGGATGAAGGTCCCCTGACGGGTGCGTCAGAAGGTCCGGAACTGGGTCCAGGATCCATGGATCCTCCAACAGATGATGGTGAAGAAACTGAAACCAAATCTGTTGAGGCCAGTAGGGGGCTATGAGTATAACCTTCCTTCCCAGTGATTTTGCTTTCTGTAGAAGTCTGGAATTAATGGGAAGGGTGGAAATGCATAAAGGAGACCCGGGGGCCAATCGTGTAAAAATGCATCTCTCTGGGGATGACCGGGAGGTGGTATCAGGGCAAAGTAGCTTCTGCATTTTGAATTGATGTGGCTGGCAAAAAGGTTGCAGCAAGGCTGGTCCCATTTGCAGAAAATCAACTCCGCAACCTGTTGATTGAGAGACCACTCGTGAGGGAGTAATATTGCCCTGCTTAGCTTGTCCACTATGACGTTGGATTTCCCTGGAATGTGCGTTGCTAACAAAAAATGCTGGGATGACACAACCCATTTCCAAACCCTGAGGGCTTCTCGACAAAGGGGGTAAGACTTGGTTCCACCCTGCTTGTTCAAGTACCAGACTACTGACATGTTGTCTGTCTGAATTGCAATAGTCCCTAGAGGGAGAGAGTCCTGAAAGTACTGCAACACCAGAAGTAACACTCTCAGCTCTAGAACATTGATGTGCAGATGTGATTCTTGATCTGTCCATGTGCCTTGGGCAGTCTTTCCCTGAAAATGTCCCCCCCCACCCTATCAGGGAAACGTCCGTGGTCACAGTGACTACTGGGGGGGGGACAAAGGGTCTCCCTACTGTAACATGAAGAGACGTCAACCACCACCGAAGGTCTCTCCTGCAAGAATCTGTGATAAGAATCATGTGGTGTATTGGTAGTTTCTGGTAAGACCACTGAGTGAAAAGGAGCCATTGAAGGATTCGCATATGTATCCTTGCGAGTGGTATAGCTAGGATTGCTGCCACCATCAAACCTAGTACTTTCAATACCTTCGCTGCTGTAGCTTTGTTCTTTGACACCAGTGAGCTGACGTTTTGGCGAAGAAGGGAGACTCTTTTGATAGGGAGACGTAGAGTGGTGGTTGAGGTATCTAACTCTGCTCCTATAAAAACAGTATGCTGAGATGGCAATAAGGCAGACTTTTCGAAGTTGATCATAATGCCGAATTGATGGCAGAGTGTCAGAGTGTATTGTGTTGCCCGAGTCAATTGATGCCTGGTGGTAGCGGTGAGGAGCCAATCGTCTAAGTGTGGAAACACCTAGAATCCTAGACGCCTCAGGTGAGCCGTGACCACTGCCATGCATTTGGTGAACACTCTGGGGGCTGAAGTGAGACCAAAGGACAGGGCTTGAAACTGGTAATGATTGTCTCCCAGCCGGAAGTGCAGATGATCTCTGGAGCGTCTGTCCATCTTTATGTGATAGTACGTGTCCTTGAGATCTATGGAGCACATCCAATCACCTTTCCCTAAAAAGGGAATAATGGACTGAAGTGTGACCATTCGGAACTTCTCTTTCTTTATGAACTTGTTGAGTCTGTTGAGGTCCAAGATTGGTCTCCAGTCACCTGTTTTCTTTGGTACCAAAAAGAATCTTGAGTAAGTTCCGAATCCGACTTGGTCTGCTGGGACTGGTTTGATGACTCTTTTTTTTTTCTAGCAATCTGTAGACCTCTACGATTGCTTGTTCCCTGAGATTGGGTGGAACATCTGGGATTTTTTTATAGGAATGGGAGGGGTAAAGAACGGTATGAAATATCCTCTGGAAATGATGCTTTGTACCCAAGTATCCGTTGTTATGTTTATCCAGGCTTCTGGGTACAAAGACAAGCAACCCCCGACTTCCTCCAGAGCCGAACAGTCGGGCCCCCTTTCAGGAGCGCTGGTAGGACTGACAGGAGAACTGACTCCCATCACCCTGTTACTGTGGACCCCCTCTGCCACGGGGGCAGTGTCTTCCATTATAGCCCACTCCTCTGCCTCTAGAGGGGGTTTCACCACGTGTGTTGTGAAAGGCTCCTTGAGTTTTTTGAAACCACATCTTCCCCCCCCTAGGGCCCTTGGGGTAGGGCCAAGTAGGAGTGGAAAAGCAGACCCCAATGGCAGATAAAGTCTTGCCTTCCTGTTCACACCGGGTTAAGGTTTCTTTTACTTTGTGCCCAAACAGTGATGAGCCATCAAATGGGGTATTAATAAAAGAAGACTTGAAGGGTTCCGCAAAGGAACAGAGATGCATCCAGGCTTGTCTGCGAAGAGCAATGCCCGAACTAGCGGCTCTACTCGAACCATCAGCTGCATAGGATATGAGACGCATGGACGAGTTGACTACAGAGTTAAGGGTAGCGAGCTGGGCTTTGACTTTGTCGGCCACTCCTGCAGCTACTGTACCCTGGAGAATATCTCCTAGCTCTTTCAGGAGATCTCTCTGTAGTCTTGTAAAATGGGTCAAGTAGTTCAGTGATCGCAAAGAAAAAGTCGCTGAACTAAACATGTGCTTCCCATATCTATCCATAACCCTAGAATCTCTGTTAGGGGGATGGATAGAAGAGGATGTCTCAGATAATTCCTTTTTGGTGGCTGCAGCCACCACCATGGCATCCACAGGCACTCCTTTTGTCAAAAAAGGTTTATCGACTGGGGCAGATATGAATTTATTAGGTCTACAAGGGACAGGTTCCATGGCCTCCTGTGACTCCCACGCCTTACAAGAGATCAGATCCATGAGCTCGTCGTAAGGTGGAGAAACCCAAGAAGTGGAAGGATGAGACCCAAAAGCCTTCAAGAGCACAGACTCATCTTCAGTAGGGGTCTTGGACTGCCAGTCGCCCCTCTGACTAAGGAACTCTAGTATCTCTGCAAAAGAGATATCCTCAGAGAGGGACCAAAGGGACCCTTCTGACTCATCTAAGTCCGTGTCAGATGTCAAAGACTCCTGTGGGAAGTCTAAGTGCCTCCTCTTGCACAGTCTCTTTCTGGGCACTTCCTCAGTGGGAGGGTTTGGGGAGGTCTCCGAAGAGCAGGGGACACCCTGTGGGGGTACTTGAGGCTCAGGGTCTCTATGCTTAGAGGGGGCGGTAGATGCAGAAGTAGACACAGGAGCTTGAGGGGAGAGGGAAAGCTGATGTTGTCTTTGTAGACAAAACTCTCCTCATAGCATCGAAGGAACCATGGCTCAGACGAGGAGGAGTGGACGGACCCGAGAGTACCGTCCGATCCTCCCGCACCGAAACCCTGGGCTCTGAGCCTGAGGTAGGAGCCGAGCTCATCTGAGCCGAAGCCCCGAGAGGGAGAGTCAGCACCGACAAGTCAGTGCGACTATCCTCCCCGGACCCGACTGAGAGCGTCAGCTCCTAGAGCCCTCGGTCGGCACCGAGGACATCCGAGTAGATGGAGCCGATAACCCTGGAGCTGATATCGGCTCCAAGGGTCCAACCACCATCGGTCCGACTTCCCTCGGCTCTGAGAGTTCAGTACGGCCCAGAGGAGAAGTAGACAAGTTCAGTTCTGTGGTCTTCGGCACCGACAAGCTGGTCGGGGCCAACAACAATTTGGCAAGTCCTGGTGCCTGTAAAAGCTTCTGCACTAACCGATCTATGTCCAAATCCGAAAGGCTGACTGAAGACTTAGCTGAATGCACCAAAGGTGCTGACTGGAGCAGAGGTGAAGAAGGAACTTCGGAGACCGGCTCCAATACTGAAAGCTGGCTCAGAATCAAAGGTACACTCGGCTCCGATGACTGTGGAACCAATGACCCTCCTTCTGAAATTTTAGCCTTTTTGGATAACTTATCTGAAGACTTGGATTTTGAAGATTTGGAAGACGTACTAGTATCTTCATGGCTATTCAAAACCTCTGCAAAAGATTGCTGTAGCAATCCTCTGTCTATAAGTTTCCTCCTTCTCTCCAAGAGTACTCTTGAAGAGAAGGAGTGACAAATGCTACAGGTGTCTTGGAGGTGCTTGGCCCCCAAGCAGTAGACACATTGAATATGTCCGTCAGTGATGGACATTTTATGCCCACAATCTGGGCATTTTTTAAAACCCGATTTGGGATGGGATTTCTCCCTATCCTCTGACATACTGAGAAAAAAAAACAAAAAAAAACAGTAAATAGATTCACAAACAACTAAGCCCAACTCGGGCACTATCTACAATACATATATATATATATATATATATATATATATATATATATATATATATATATATGTGTGTGTGTGTGTGTGTGTGTGTGTGTGTGTATATATATATATATATATATATATATATATATATAAAAATAACAATATAACACAAATATGGGACTAAGAGTCCCACAGAAAAAAAAAACTAACTGCTAAAGGGATTAATAGTAGGAAAAAGGGCTAAAGGCCCACACAAACTAAAAAGCCAACAAGTCCCTAATTTAAAACAATGTAAACTGTCTAAACTATCTAAAAATAATAAAACTAACACACTACATAAGTATATCAAAAAGGAAAACTTTTTAAAAAAACTTTTTAAAAACTTGCTGTTTCTAAAATGGTCCAAGCTATCTGGATCACCGAGATCTCTCTTGCCGCGGCAAACTAGATCTGGGGCAATTCTAGCAGTGCATGGTGGGATAAGGGGCTGGTCTCGAGCTACTGGCAAACCTTGAGCTTGCTGTCAGCCGTGTCGGAGCTGAGGATCGGCTCCAACCCATCAGTGAGAATAATCGGCGAGATTAACAACTTCACATCTTAACATTCTATACTTTTCCATGTTTCTGCTTATGCTGTTATAAACACGTACACTAACCTTCTAGGACACATGCAATTTAATTTTGACCCTTTACAGGAACAAGGAAGGATTTGATAAAGTATGAGTATGTAAAGGAGGCAATAACAAGAGAAGGAGGATGGACATAAATTAAAGAAGGACATGAGTAAAAACATAAATTAGCAGGTTAGATGCAGTGTGCTTTCCAGAAGAAGTGGAAGTTGAGTACTGTAAAAGACACTGCAGTATAATGAGTGCCTGAGTACACAGGGATGCAGGGACAATGACGGCGAGTAAAACAAATGTAAATAATTGTTAATAAAAAAGTAGCACTGATGATACAGTATCTCAATTAGTGTAAGAGGAAGTAAAAATGTGTGCAATATGTTGCAGCTGACTGTGCAGCTGTGTGCTTATAAATGCTGGGATAATGATGGTGGATAAAGCATCCTTAGAGAATAATAACATCCATACAGAATATTATTTCCAGATACAAGATCTACAAAAAGACTGGGAGAAATTAGAGGAAATAAATAGTTTCACAAGGAAAAACTGTCAGAAGCCTCAAATAAAAATTGTGTTCATTAATGCAATAGATTTGTGAAAAACATTATATAGACCAAGAAACTTTGATCTGTTTGGAAAAGGAAGCACCTGAGGAAGTGCGAAAATATAAACAACAAAATATAGAGATTTTTTGAAAAGTGTAAAAAAGAAATATGGACATGGAAAAGAAAGAGAGATTTCATATGGTGCAACATTTATGCAAAGTCAAAAGCCAAATTAATCAGTACAGAAAAGGCAGCCCCAAAGTTATTCTAAGAGAAATATAGGCAAAGGTATCCAGATATGGAAGATTTCACAATAAAGAAAGTAATATCACAAAGAGGGAATGTAGCAAAGAAGATTAGTAAAGTAGAAGTTAAATAGAAATTGAGTCCCCAAAGTAAGGAGAAACCAGAAGATTAGGGGACATCTGAAGAAGAAATGTGGACATGGGAAAGAAAAAGATATTTAATATGGTGTAATATTTATGCAAAGGAGAAAGCAAAACTAATCAATACAAAAAGAGCAGCACCAAAGATATTTGAAGAGAAATACAGGCAAAGGAATCCAGATATGGACAACTTTACAATACAAAACATAAGAAGACAAAGAGGAAATGTAGAAAAGAAGATTAGTAATGGAGAAGTTAAAGAAATAGAAACTGAGGTTATGGAGTACCTACGAAGTGAAGGATTCAGTGTAGAAAATCTTAACTCAGAAAGCACCACAGCAGGATAGAGCACTAGACATCCAAATTAAGGAGAAACTAGTGAAACAGGAAGCAACTAGTCAGTTGCTATATGAAGATATTTTGGAGCCTTCCACAGGAAACCAGTATAAACCTTCACTTGAAGCTGGACAGCAAGGGAAGGAACAGGAAACGGTGGCAACTCTGGAGAAGTCAATGTTGAGGAGTGATAGACCAGTGAGTCCCCATATGACAGAGCAATGGATGATACAAGATGAAATTAAAGAGAATGTGTCACAAGAAGATGCTATAGAACTTTCTACAAAATGCCCACAGAAAATGGAGAACAAAAGATGTGCCCTCAGTTTAGAAGAGAATGAGCCAAGAGAAGAGTTGCTTGATTTAAATAGAGATAGCTAGATATATTAAGATCAATGAAAGAAATAGACTGAAGAAGGTCAATAAAACCCAAAAAGTCAGAAGTCTGATCAAACAAATGAACACAGTAATTAGGACTGTCCATAGAGATCCATGCAATATAACACAAGTAAACAGGATATATTACTGTGCAGCTAAATTAATAACAGATAAAATTCTACCACAAGAACACAGGGTAGTAAGGGAAAGGAAGGGGAGAAATCAAATACCATCATGGAAGTATCGAACAGAGAATACTATAAAGCAGTTAAGACAAGAAGTGTTCCTGTTAGAGGAGTATAGAAGAGGGAACAGATCAACAAAAATACTCAGAAAGATAAACATGATAAAAGCAATGTGCAATATTATAACAGATCAGGATCTATCATGCACTATTGCAAATAATAAAACTAAAAATAGCACAGGCAGAAAAGCTTAGAAGATTCACACATACATATATAGGAAAAGTACAAAATAAGCAATTTATTAAAACTGTCTTTCGTCTTTTCCCGGTTAGGGGTCGCCACAGCGGAACTCCAGTCTGCTAATGATTGGTAGTGAATTTTTATGGTGTCGAGTTGCCAGCCTGGCACCCAACCTTCAAAGAAGGCACACACACACACACACGCTCACACCTACCTACATGTCTTTAAATTCACTCGACCGCAGGGATGACATGCAGACTCCGCACAGAAGGCGCTCCAGTTGAGAATCGAACCGGAGAACCTCTTGCTGTGAGGCAACAATGCTAACCACTGCACCACCACTATTGATGACCCAAAATGTTTTATAGAGAATTGGGAAACAATGTAAAAGGAATTGAAATACCACCCAAAAAAGAAGAAATAGATACGTTTTGGAGAAATATTTATGAAGATCTCGTGGAACATAACAAAGATGCTAAATGGACAGAAGTAAAAGAAATTATAAGAAGTTCAAAGGTACAGAATATGAAATGGGATGAAGTAACAGCCAGATTGATTGAAACAAATTTAAGGAAAGCCTCTAATTGGAAAACACCAGGCCCAGAAGCAGTACCTAACTTCTGGTTAAAAGTATTAACATCTTTGCACAAAGATTAACCAAGAGTAAAAACTATTTATATGCGCACCGTGAACAGACACCAACCTGGCTAACAACAGGAAAAACAATGCTCCTACTTAAGAGTGAACCTGCAAGCTACCCTAAAAATTATAGACCAATAACTTGCCTTCCAGCTATGAATAAACTATACACCAGAATTGATGCCAACAGAGTTTATAGTAATTTAGACAAAAACTTAATCATGACAATAGAACAAAAGGGCAATAAAAGAAAGTCATATGGAAGAAAGGATCATCTGTTGCTAAATAGAGTCATAATGGAGAAGTATAAAAATGGGTAGAATCTAAGTATGGCATGGATTGACTGCAAAAAAGCATTTGATAGTATCCCACATTCATGGATAAAAGAGTGCTTAAAAATGTATAAGATATGCCCTATACTGATCAGCTACATTACAGTGACCATGAAATAGCGGCAGACCACTTTGCAATTAAGCCATGATAAAGGACACATTATTATTTCAGAGATAAAAATTCAAAGGTGATATTCCAGGTTGACTCCCTGTCATTGCTGCTATTCTGTCTTGCCCTTAACCCATTAAGCTGACTACTTAACAGCTTAGGCCATAGCTATAATTTGGCTCCTAGAAAACAACAAAGCGTAAAGACCTCTCATCTTCTCTTTGTCAGTGATTTAAAACTGTATAGCTCAGCAAATGAGGAACTGAAAGCACAACTGCAAGTAGTCTAAACTTTTTCAGATGATATAAGAATGTAATTTGGTCTTGATAAGTGTGCAAAAGCAACCTTTATTGCAGGAAAACTGCAGCACCAAGAAAACATCAGTTTGGGACAAGAATATGATGTAAATGAACTTGAGCAAGAGGGAGTGTATAAATATTTGGGAACTGATGATGGATCAACAATAAAACATGAACAAATGTGAATAAAACTTAAGAATAATTTAGAATAGTTAAATTAATCCTGAAGACAGCATTGACATCTAGGAACGAAATTCATGCTATAAACCAATTTGCTCTTCCCGTCCTAACTTACAGTTTTGGAGCAATTGACTGGCCCCAAAACATGTTGGCTAGATTAGATTGGAAAACAAGAAGGATGCTTCATGCTCACCAAATGATTTATAAAAATCACTGACTACCAAGATTATATATTCTCCATTCCGAAGGAGGTATGGGCCTCCATAAAATTGATTACATGTATAGATCTGCAATCATGGGACTGCATACATATCTACTGACCTCACAGGACCCAAATGTAGTGAAAGTTTTGAAACATGAGGAGAATAAATCTAAGATGACTTCCCTGCTTAGTCTAGCAGAAGCATATCGCATCAAGAAGGAATGAAAATCAAACCAGAAGTAGATACAAATCAGGCACCAACTGAATGTGCCAAAAAAACAAAAGAAAGAATATAAGGTAAAGGATTAGATGAGAAGGCAAGAAATGTGGAAAATGAATAAATATAGTTGCAAGTATAGAAAGCTTTTGGAAGAACCTCATGTTGATTGGGATCGAATGCAGGAATAGTTAAGGAGAGGCAAATTCAAACCAAAATATGAAATGTTAATATTGGTGGCCCAAGATAGTAGGCTACACACGCATTGGTTTACAAAGGCCATTGAATATGTGTGAGAAACAGACAAATGTAGGTTTTGTAAAACAGAATTGGAAACAATCGCACACCTTGTTGCTGATTGTGACATACTAATGGCAGAAGGACTGTACACTGAAAGGCATAATAATGTGGCAAGACTGTTGCACTGGGGATTTTGTAAACATTATGGTATTGAAGTAGCTGAAAAACACTGGAAACATGAGCTAAAAAGCATCATAGAAAATGATGGTCTGTCACATGGGATTACCCATTATCAACAGTTCAAAAGATAGATGTGAGAAAACCAGATATAGTGGTCCATGAAAATAAGACAAAAGTAGCATTGATCATTGAAATCCCTACACCCAGTGACCACAGTGTCTTGCATACAGAAAGACACAAAGTCATAAAATATCAGGATTTGCAGGCAGAAACAAGAGCAATGTGGAAGAAAGATACCCAGACAGTTCCAATAGTAGTAGGAGCAATGGATCTTATAAAAAAGAATCTACAATTGTATTTAGGTATGTTACCAACACATGTAACTCCATTCAAACTGCAGAAGGAGTCATTACTGGGCACATTGGTGTCAGCCAGAAGTACTCTTCGCAGCACCCATAAAGACTGAAACAATACTAATTTCATGAAATTTATTCATACTTTGACTTAGGAATGGGGTCCATTCCCATCATGGTAATAGAATCCCAAAATATTTGGAGAAATTAAAAAAGACTGAAATATTATATTCATAAAGCAGTAGAAATTATTCCAAGAACTAAGCCAACATGAGAATGGAGACAGGAGATTTTGCCAAAAGATATGACTGCAATTAGGGGTACAGAGAATAGGTAAGAAGGGGCTGGAATTTACAGGACAAAAATTGGCAAAGGAACCAAGGTATTGGCAGCAAATAACTAGACTGGGAAAAGTAATACAATGGGAAGAGAACATTTGGGGGAGATCATTATTGGTAGTCCAATGGCATAGCTATGGGCACCTCGAGTGCCAATAGCTACGCCAATGCCGTAATGGCAGTGTGAGAAACCAAGTTTATATTAAAGGGTCCCTATGCAGACAGAGTTTATTTTTTGAGGAGGTTTGTGGATGGCCTTTTCATTTTGTGGAGAGGGAACACTGAAGAACTGAAGGAGTTTGTACAGTACATTAATCAGACCTCTACATTTTTTAAGTTTACACATACTTATTCTATGAAGACAGTAAATTTCTTAGATGTTATTGTTGAAAAGAAAAATGATGGAACTGTGGTTATGTATTTGCATAAGAAAGAATGTCATGTAAATCATTTATTAGTTAAAGATAGTATGCACCCCGCACATATTTTTTTGAAATGTCATTCAGAATCAGTTTTATAGAGTTTCAAGACTGAATGTGACAGATGAAGATTTTCTTCAACAAGTTGAGCAAACTAGTAGTGATTTGTTAGAGAGGGGGTATCATATTAATGATATACAGAGTAGCATCGAGGAAGTGAGTAAACAGAGATGTTTAAAGGCTAAACCATATTTTTCTAGGAGTGAAGACTTTAGAGAAGGACATAGTGATGGGCAGAAAAATAATATTAGAGAAAATAAACCAACTAGAATATCAATCTGTCACTCTAAATATGCATGGATGTATAAGAATGTGATAAACATTGGAATATATTGAGACTAAATAAAAGCATTAGTAGTCTAATAGATGTGAAACTAAAGTATTCACTGAAGAACTATAAATCTTTGAAGAGACAGTTATGTCAATGAAGAGAAGCATGGCCTCTTAAGGTCAGCTGTAGAGAAAGGTACAAAAAATGTGGCAGATGTAATTTTTGTAAATCTATAGATAGTACTTCTAAGTTTGAACATCCGGACCACTTAAAGAAATATGAGTTTGACATCAATGCCACCTGTGAAACAGATCATTTTGTTTATCTCACCCACTGCACAGTGTGCTGTAGTTTCTATGTAGCGAAGACAGACAAGTCTCTGAAGGAGAGAATACATGAACACATCTATGCTATCCAAAAAAGAATAAAGCCAATGCCTTGGCCAGACATACTATCAATGATGACACAGGGCATGTTAAATTTTTAGTTATAGGGAGAACATATGAGAGTATTGGGGGGGGGGGCTACAGAATATTACTGAAGAGGTTGAAGCCAAGTGCATAGTAAGACTAAGGGCTGATAGAGGTCATGGATTAAATGAATGTATACTCCTGCACTCTAAGTTAAAGTCTAGGCAGCTTTTTAGGTAAGATATGCTGTAGTATTGTTTGCATGATAAATCAATAACTTCTTGTTACAAGCCTGTACGTACTTTGGGAATATAAGTGCAAAATGTAAATATGTGCAGATCTGTACTTGTGACTGTAAACTAAAAAGTCGTGGAAGTTTGAATTATAACTTGGATTTTTTACAAATAGGTTTTCAGAAGTATATATACATTTCAGACTTCTAGTGCAGTTAATGGCATGTACCTAGTGGAATGCTGCTTTACATTGAGAGTGTATGTTGACACTACAATTATGTATTGGTTGGTTTTAATCATGTGCCCCAAGAGGGCGTGTATTTAAACTGAATTGTTTTTAAAATGTATTAGACATCTGAAGAAGTGGGGTTACCCATGAAATTGCTTGTGTCAAATAAAGATTTTTATACTGGATTCTACAGCTGTCTCCAAGTCCTGGTGTTTTGCTTTTTATTCTGGATCTGTTTTGAACAGGACAAGTGAGTTCTAAAGCTTTGGTGGCAGTTTTGTATTCTTTACTTATGTTTTAAGCAAGCTTTGACTTTCACAAAATGGCGGCCATAAACATGGAAGATGAAAGTATCTTAGCATCTGTATTTTGAGACAGTTACCCAATTAAATGGCATGAGAATCACAAGTTCTCTGTATATTTGATAGACCTAAGTTACTACAGCATTTTATATATTATATATATATATATATATATATATATATATATATATATATATATATATATATATATGTGTGTGTGTCTATGAAATAAAATGCACTTACTTTGAATTGTGTCCTCCCAAGTTATTGAAGGACAGGATTACCAAAGAAGACTCTTTGACTAATACAAGTGTTTCTTGCAGGGGTCAAGCTCCCCGTACTCCCCATACATCCACTAACTTAAATATAGTAATTCCAAGATTGCACAACACCAGAGAAATGGGAAACTCCCCTATTTCCGATATTTAGAAATGTCAGACATAATGCACTTCCACTCACAAAATTTGACATTCTTTTTATTTGAACAATTTGATTCAAATAAAATTTGTTTGAAACCTGAATGCTTTGACCAACTACTTGAGATTCATGTATTATGGCAGCTATGCAACCATTCAATTAGGAAGAAGAGATTGAATGCAAAATGCCAGTCTGTTCATGTGCAAAATAGTGGTACAGTGGGCATTAGGAATTTCCCCCTTCCCACTGTAGTCATATCTTGGAGTCGGTGTATATATATATATATATATATATATATATATATATATAAGTAGTAGGGGAAGTGCAAAAAATGTTTTTTCATTTTTAGATTTTTTATTTTATTTTTTTATTCAAAGACCTCAGTTTTGGACAATTTTGTTTGAGTACATTGTACTTGCAATTTTGTGTTTACACTCAACCAATATACACTCAAATATCATGCCCATTCTGGAAAATGGGTAATGTGTCTTTAAAATGTGTATTGCAGTATAAAGCATAGTAACATTCCCAAAATGTGTGTTGCAGTATGAAGCATAGTAACATTCCCATAGCAGTTAGTCAGACAAACACTATGCATTAACCAAACACTGATTATCAATTAAGATTGTATGTGAAGGAAACACACAGCAATTATTTATTTATTTGACATTTGTTAACTGAGTTAGTCCAGCTGAGCTGAAAGTCCATTTTCAGTGGAGACCCAAGAAGAGAAGCTCCAAATAGGTTCATAGGTAGGTACTAGGCTGTCGGCCCTAGGGCCTATACAAGCCTAGCCAAAAAGGTACCCTGGCTTTTGCCACTCAAAAAAAAAATTATTTTCCTGTTCCCCCGTCGAGCAGAGCCACAGAGATGATCCCTTGGGTGAATTTCCTATTTCCCATCCAATCATCAAGATTTTTTTTTAAAGAGTGCTAATGAGGAGCTTTGTTTGATATAGATAGGTAGTTTGTTCCAGAGTATGGGAAGTCTCTGGGACAGGAATCTATTCCTCCAGCATGTTTTGTTTATTGTGGTGACAAAGTTTAGGTCCCTAGAACGTGTAGCTCGGAGGGATTGGGATTTCTTTAAGTGGAGCATGTCCAGCAGCTCTGGGTTTGACATAGCTTTGTATGTTAGGCAGAGATCGCCTCTGAGTAGGCGATATGCAATGGAGTAAAGCTGGAGTTTTTTGAGACTGTCTGCATAGGGCATCTGTTTGAGGCCAGTAATCCTCTTTGTGAGGTATTTCTGTGGCCTTTCCAGTTGTTGTAAATGTCTTGTGAGGTACATACCAAAAGGGGCATTGTACTCTATAATGGGTCTAATGAGTGCTGAGTAGAGTGGAACAATGACCTCTTTTTTCCTGGATGAGAAACCTTTTGTGATGTTGTGCCACATAGAAGGATTTCCTGACTACTGTAGCGATGTGATTATCAAAGGAGAGACTACTGTTCACATGTGTCCCAAGGTCTCTTATCACACTTTTGGTGTTAAGTAGACTACCACCTATGTGGTAGCTCATGGGTACAGAGTTTTTACCAAAGTGGATAACAGTGCACTTTTTGGCATTGCGCTTGAGGCCATGGATTTGACACCAGGCATCTGTCTCAATGAGGCCCTTTTGTAGGATGTCCACATCATTAGGAGTCTCAATTATGGCTCCTAGTTTGCAGTCATCTGCAAACTTTGTTAGCCTGTACTTCAGAAAAGTAGATACCAAACAGGAGAGGACCCAGGACTGAACCCTGTGGTACTCCACTTGTTACTTGTCTGAAGTCTGATTTGGAGTCTGCTACTTTCACAGTGTGGTTTTTGTCGGTGAGCCAGTTGGTAACCCATCTTGTGACACAGGGATTTATACCTAGTTTACTGAGTTTATCTAAAATTCCAGAGTGGGGGATGGTGTCAAAAGCCATGTCAAGATCTAGATAGGCTGTGTGAACCACCTTACCCTCGTCTACAGCTTTGGTGACTGCTTCAAAGAAGTCTATCAGGTTTAGGAGACATGATCTGCCTTTTACAAACCTGAACTGGTTGGGTCCAGAGTTTGGAGATTACCATTGTCTTTGTTTATAAGTTCCATGATGATACATTCCATGGCCTTGCAGACCAGGCTCATTAGGCTAATGGGGCATTAGTTCCCAGGGTCCGTGGTGTCTCCCCCTTTGTGGAGGGGGATAACCGTTGCTGTGCGCCATTCAGTGGTCACAAAGACTGAGGTGAGGCTATGATTGAACATGGTGCTAAGGTGGGGTGCCAGTTCATTCTGTAGTTCATGTAGAACGCAGCCAGGGATGTTGTCAGGTCCCATGGATGCTGTGTTCTTGGCTTTGGAGAGTGTGTTTTTTACCTGTGCAGCCATGATTACATGAACTTTGCATTCTTCCAGTATAGGAAGTATAGGGGGTGAGAGGGGGGTAAAGTTAGCACTGAACCTATCTGCCAGGATGTTGGCAATATCAGTTGATTCTGTATATTTAATGCCATTGTGCTATAACTCAGAGCAGATCTGAGTGTTGCCATTGAGATTCTTGACATAGCTATAGAATGCTTTGTGGTTGTCTTTAGAATCAGTGACGATTTTGTTTTCGTAACTAGCTTTGGAGAATTTTATGAGGGATCACAGCTTCTTACTGAGGTTGACCGGGGAGTTCCTCCAATCATGAGCTTTTACTTTTTTTTGCAACAGTTTCTTTCTTCTGTTGTAGAGTTTGTTTATGGCAGGAGACCACCAGATTGGCTTCCTTTTTTAGGAGGATAGCATCTTGGTTCTGTTAGGGATAGCATGATCCATGCACTCATGTAAGTGCTTATAAAGTGCATTTGTGTAGGATTTAGCAGTCGTACCTCTATTGTCCATCTGCATGAGTGTCGTGAAGTCTGCCACTTCTGTCTTACGAAGCGTGAAGTTGGCTTTGTAGACATTTTTTATCGTGGTTTCCCTAATGGGGGTGGGGGTGGGATGTGGATGTCTAGGGTGATTAGCTTATGGCCGGATCTGACCAATAAGGAATTGACCTCTGGCGTGGAACACTAGTCGCTCATGTTGGTAATGACAAGGTGTAGGATATTGCTGCCCCTGGTGGGGGTGTGGATAAGTTGATCCAAGGCGTTGGAATTTATGAATTCCAGAAAATGTTGAGCAAAAGAGTTGGTACATGAATAGTTTTCCCAGTTAATGGTGGGGTAGTTGAAATCGCCCATTATTAGGGTGTTTGGTTGTACCCTAATATTTTCCAGTGTATTAAGAAATGAGGAGTGGGAATTCTGGGGCATGGTGGAGGATCTGTAGCAAGTTACAATTTGGATTGTGGTCTTGCCCAGAGTTAGTTGCACTTGAATAATCTCGGATGCATTATGCTGAGCAGCTAGCCTGGAGGTTTGGATATCCTTAATGAATATGGACATGCCTCCGACTTTAGTGTTTTGGTTAGGTGGCTGAAAGGTGTGGTATGAATTATAGCCTGGTAATGCAGGGGTGCTCTCTGTAGCCTTGAACCAGGTCTCTGTCACTGCACAGATGTCGATGTTCTCCATTTTAAGGAGTGCCTCAAATTAATGCATTTTGAGGTTTAGATTTCTAGCATTGAGTAGCATTACCCTCAGATTTTGCATGCTTGTACTTGTTACGGTGGTGAATTTGTCATTTGAACCTTAACTAAAAAGGCACTATAGGGGTGACAAGAGCCTTAGCCATTATCCAGAATCCCAAGGGCGACAGGTGCAGGCCATCTCTGGCAAAGCATCGTGGTCTGTCGATCATGTCATCTCAGGCAGACAGATACTGGATCCTCTTAGAATGACACCAGAAGTTTAGCCAATTGTTGAAGACATTCATTTTGTTCTTGTACTGTGGTATCATTCTGGGTGATGGCAGGATGCTACTCAGGGCTAGGGTCATACCTGCTTGGCTACAAGATCATAGAGCTCCTCCACGTCTCTTTTCATGTAATCCAGGGAGGTAAATCTCCGGTCATTCACACCAACATGGACAATGACAGAGTCATATTTGTCCTTGTTGTGGAGTGACCTGAGTGCATGCATTATGTAGCGGATCCTGGCACCTGACAGGCAGCTAACAGTAACTTTCTCCTTGTTTAGCCTGGTGAGTGGAACATCAGTGTGCCTGACTATAGAGTCACCTATGACTAGAGTGTTAGGTACGTTGTTATGCCTTATGGGCTGTGGTTGAGTGGCACACTGAGTTTGTGGGCTATGTGTCATTTGGGTTGTGTTGGGGTGGAGGTTGCTTGCATTTCTGCTTTGGAGGTCTCTGTTGCTTGTGCAGATTTTTATTGAGAGCCTTCACGAATGTAGGTGTGTGTGTTTTGTGTTGCTATGTGTGTGTTTTGGTGGTGTAGGTTTTGAGGGACTATGTGATGAGTGTGGTGTGGTGCAAGTGTTTACCTTCTCCTCTTGACTGTCTAGTCCAGTCTTGGGTGAAGAGAGCTTTGCTTCCAGTTTGGCTATATAAGTGCATCTCTCACAGGTTGTAGTGTTGGGTGGTAAGAGGAGAGGGTTGTCTGTGTACATGAGGCAATTGCTCCATTGCCCATAGATGCCCAGATTCATCAAGTAGACAGGAGAAAACACAGGGAGCTGACCCTTAGACATACCTGGATAGGTGCTTAATTTATTAAGTACTAAAAACTGTTTTCCTCTAGACAAGTGAGGAAAGTTGAGTGCTTGTAGTAATTTGTAGCTTATTTAGTGCTTACAGCGAGTTCTGAACAAGTGCTGAGCTCAAAGAAACAGATTTGAATGCTAAAACTAAAAAACTGGCTAGTTTTAAGGTAAAATTTGAAGAGCAGACTTTATGGCACTGGGAATAGTTTAACCCTAGCTAAGCGGAGAAGCATAAAGTGCACTTTGTTTTTAATATGACAGTACTTATACAATTATGTAAATAAGCAAAGTAAAAATAAAACAGAGATACAATAATCAAACAATAGAAATATGTAACAGTTTACAAATTTGAGAAATCCAAAAGAAATAACAATCATGATTATGGTAAATATAATAGGCTAGCGCATGTGGAATGACTTTTACATGTTATTACATAATGAACAGGAGGTAAAGCTGGTTAAGCAATTAACCTTCTGCTAGTGATTAGAAGGTAGAAGTTGTAGGAGAGGAAATAAATAGTAGAAGGAAGAGGTAAGGGTTTATGTAGGGTCTTGACAAGGGCATAGCCAAGAATTTAGATAGACATTTTTTTAGCTCTTTTTTTGAAACTACCAGAGTGTTTAATGCTTCTTAGATTGAGTGGGAGTTTGAGATATTGAACATTTGTATAATACTGGATGAGGAGGCAAACAGTCAAAACCCAAGATAAAGTAAAATGCAATGAGATACAACAGACAAAAAACCCAAATCAGAACACATTTAGATATATTATTCACTTTGAAATCTTTTAGAGTAAGATGATTCACTTCTAAATATAATTAATGCTGCCATTTAATTACTTAATGTTCTTCTAAGAAGTCACAAACTTTAAGAGGGACAAGGCATAATAGAAGCAACATCATGGACAGTTGACAGTTTTGTTACAAACAGTACTATCAAAACCAAAGACTGCAGGCATGATACTGTGGCCATTTTATAGAAACACTGCATGTTCTTTGTGATGAAATGAAAGTATGATGTAGGTGTCAGCCATGTCCATACTGAGTGCCAGTTTTGATGTGACTTATGGTACACCCTGGTAATTTGAGGGAGGAAAAGTCATTTAATTTTAATACTCACTTTTATTAAATTCAGGATCTTAGGGATATGTGGGTTATTCCAGCAAGCAGTGGTCAAAAGACAATAAAGAATAAATCACTAAGTACAATCACCTAGGAAATATCTGATAACCAATTTACACTCCCACATATCTTTGAAACATGCCTCTCAAATGTCTGATTTTGCAGAATGCTCATGATTTTGCCTCATGTTTTTGTGCTGCCCATCTTAAAATTCTTGATTTCTGGTAAATTATTGATAAACATGAAAATGTCATACTTATTGTTCAGAAAATGCATGTTGATGCAGACCTGTTGTTCTATGACATTTTTAAATGAATTAGAGTAATATTTAAACACTGTCCCTAATTATGGACCTTTGCCTTTGATTATTTCTGGTTTCGTCCAGCAGTACATGCAAAAAAAATTTGAAGGGTAAACTTTGAAATGTGGGAAGAAACAAAAGCCTGTAGCAAAAAAATGTGGATTCAGGGAGGACATCATAATTATATTGAAAAATTACCACAGCTAGTGGGAGTATATATGCATGTCTCCCAAATATGCAACAAAAGTTTAGAAGATTTAGGATCTTTGCTTGGAAGTATTTACATACGTGTTTTTATACCCCAAGTAGACTCCAAAGAATTTTTCCTCAGGTACACAGCAAATGTTGGAGGTCGGATGGGGAAGAAAGGGGAAACATTTTTTTCTGGGAGTGTAATGAGTTGGCAGACTTCAAAACTTCCCTGCAGACTACTCTGTCAGAGATACTGTGTGAGCAAATTGGTGTAACTAAGGACATGATCACAGAATCGGAATTGCCTAGACAAAGTAAGGCCTTGCTGAGTCTAATTATGGAGGCTGCCAAAATAGCAATTACTAGAAAATGGAAATCAAAGTCTAACTCAACTGTAGTACAGAAATAGTGAATATTGTAACAGAAATAAAACAACTGGAATTGGGATCTTTAGAAAAGGGTAGGAGCAAATTACACAGACAAAAATGAGAAATGTGGGAACAATGCATGCTGAGGAGGAACAAGGTTTAAAAGAAGCATACCTCTTAACATCTTAGTACAAGAAACCTGATCAAAGCCCGACAAAAAAGGGGGACAAAGGTCTAAACATAGGGACATATTTTAAATATTGCACTTATAAACTTAGAAAGATGATAGAGTAACAAGATTTGTTTTAACATACATTTTCTGGAAGGATATGAAGTCTGAAACTCAAATGTATGTCATTATTTAGTGATTTCAATCCTAAGATCATCCCAGTGATTTGCCAGAAAAACACAATTTTTATGGGGAACAGACAAAAAATATGAGCCAAAAATCTGGATATTCTGCGAAAATTTGGACAGTTGAGAGGTATGATTAAAGAACGGTAGGATTTGAATGAGCTATGTAATGTTTGGTTGACAATGACTGGATAGATTATAACTGATGTATAATGTTTGCAACTAAAATGATGTCAATGTGGTTTGTGGTGTATAATGTAGAATGTTTGCAAGTAAAATTATGTCAATATTGTTTGTTTTCATTGATATAAGTGTATGATTGCCTATGGCATGTGCGATAATTTAAACAATGTGTTTCTTTTTTTAAAAAGAAAAAAATAAAAATTACCCCAGCCAAGAGCCAAACTGAAGACCTAAGCGATGTGAAGCAGCAATGCTAACTGTTGCACCACTGTGCTGGCTCATATAACAAGAACAGTCTAGCAAAACTGTTATGGCATAAAAGGTGTAATGCAGTGAACAGGACCCCCCCCCCTTGAAAACAGAAACTGTGCAATACTATTCAACTGAAAATGTCCTGGATTGAAAGGAAATATTGCAAATTTTCCCCTCACATTAATTTCATGCAACTAAGCGCTGGAGTAGCAAAAAAGTAAAAGTACTCACCATATTGTCTGAATTTTTAGAACTACACTTTAGTTGTGTGTGATATACTGATATGACACATGTACGTACCAACATACCTAAATTAATTTATTGATAATTGCTTCGCGTTCACCCACTGTAGGATTTGAATAGATTTTTTTAATGAAGAATACAGCAGTAGGTATGTAGTTCCTAAAAAGTGGGAGAGTTGGGTACAGTTGCCACTATTTCATATGTCAAAAGTGAGGCATTTTTTATTGAAATATTGAATTCTAGAGCACAAACCATACCTGCAACTAGTAGAGAGGACTTTGCCAAAATAAAAACTCACTTTTATACAATTTCAGCTATTTGTTTCATATCATATCAGATATAAAAGGATTGTGTTATGCAGTTATTAGAGAAAACTTGTGAAACATTATTTTGTTCTAAAATCTCCAGCGTCCTGTTTAGCACACTCACCTTTTGGATAAGCTGTTATATTCAACTCACCTGGCCCGAGACCCCGGTGACCATTCATGTCTCTGAGCTTTCCATCCTCCAAACACAGAGAAATGCCAGCTCCTCCAATCAAATTTATTTACAAAGCAACTAGCTTAAGACCTTTAGTTGTCTGGATAAGCTGCTATATTCAACTCACCTGGCCCAAGTCCCTGGTGACTGTTCATGTCTGTGAGCTTTCCATCCTCCAATCAAACACATAGAAATGCTAGCTCCTCCAATCAAAATTATTTACAAAGCAACTAGCTTAAGACCTTTAGTTGTTTGGATAAGCTGCTATATTCAACTCACCAGGCCCGAGTTCCTGGTGACCTTTCGTGTCTGTGAGCTTTCCATCCATCAATCAAACACACAGAAATGCCAGCTGCCCCAATCAAATTTAGTTACAAAGCAACTAGGTTGAGACCTTTAGTTGTCTGGCTAAGCTGCTATGTTCAACTCACCTGGCCCGAGTCCCTGGTGACCATTCATGTTTGTCAGCTTTCCATCCTCCAATCAAACACACAGAAATGCCAGCTCCTCCAATCAAATCTATTTACCAAGCAACTAGCTTAAGACCTTTAGTTGTCTGGCTAAGCTGCTATGTTCAACTCACCTGGCCCGAGTCCCTGGTGCCCGTTCATGTCTCTGAGCTTTCTATCCTCCAGTCAAACACACAGAAATTCCAGCTCCTCCAATCAAATTTATTTGCAAAGCAACTAGCCTAACCTTTAGTTGTTTGGATAAGCTGCCATATTCAACTCACCTGGCCCGAGTTCCTGGTGACCATTCGTGTCTGTGAGCTTTCCATCCTCCAAACACACAGAAATTCCAATGCCTCCAATCACATTTATTTACAAAGCAATTAGCTTAAGACTTTTAGTTGTTTGGATAAGCTGCTATATTCAACTCACGTGGCCCGAGTCCCTGGTACCCATTCATGTCTGTGAGATTTCCATCCTCCAGTCAAACACACAGAAACACCAGCTCCTCCAATCAAATTTATTTACAAAGCAACTAGCTTAAGACCTTTAGTTGTTTGGATAAGCTGCTATATTCAACTCACCTGGCCTGAGTCCCTGGTGCCCATTCATGTCTGTGAGCTTTCTATCCCCCAGTCAAACACACAGAAATGCCAGTGCCTCCAATCAAATTTATTTACAAAGCAACTAGCTTAAGACCTTTAGCTGTGTATGTCATTTTGTTCTTCTGGATATTTTAGTGTTTTCTCTTTATCTATTAATCTGCTATTTGCACTGTGGAGTGCATGCTAACAGGATCACTGTTAATTTCCCTACCTGTCCCCCTCCCGCTCCTCCTTTTCTGCCCACAATATTACCAGCTATAAATGCTTCTCTTTCGTAGTGGAGCTATCATTCACTGAGTGTATTTTCTGGTATTTTAAACCTGAGCCAGAACCTAGTAGACTTTTTCTTTCCTGGTAGCTCTTACCTTTGAAAGGTTTTGGCTGATAACTTTTTCCTGACAGTTTTTCTCTCCTTTTCACTTGGTGTAACATTCTGCCATTTTGCACTGAGTTGCTGTTACTTTAGCTAAGAATACTGTTATTGGCAGTTTGCATTGCCCTTCCTCCCCTAATTGGGTTACACTAAGCTACTTAGGTTATTTGGTGACTAGAGTGCCATTTTTTAATTTCTTCCAATATTTTACTGATTAGTCCAGCATCCTGTTTTGCGTGCTCACCTTGTAAGTTGTATATTCTGTTTCTACATTTTAGTTCTACTGTACTGTATAATCACTTGCTGGAATAGTTGTGGTCTTTCCTTATTTAGACACCATTACCTGTAATTACCGTGTTGTGGCTCAGTCATTTTTCTGTTGTTTACTGGACATGCTAACCACGTATAGATACATTTTTGTCTGCACTCCGGCTCTGTTTAATGGTTATTGTCTGTATGCCAGACTAGCTGTTTTCTTGAGAGTTATTATAGTATAGGTTCATAGGTGTGTACTAGGCTAATGGCCCTGGAGCCTTTACAAGCCTAGCCCATAGGATTACCCTGAAAATGTGCCACCCAACCTTAGTTTCCAGTGCCTCTGTCGAGTAGAGCCACTGGAGTGATCCCCGGGGTGAATTTTCTATTTCCCATCGACTCATCAAGATTTCTCTTGAAGAGGGACAGTGAGGTGCTCTGTTTGACATGTATGGGAAGTCTATTCCATAGCGTGGGCAGTTTCTGGTTTATGAACCTGTCCCTCCAGCACATTTTGTTGATTGTGGTAATGAGGGTGAGGTCTCTGGAGTGTGTAGTGTGGAAGGATTGGGATTTCTTTAAATGTAGCATTTCTAACAGAGCTGGGTCAGACATGGCTTTATAAGTCAAGCAGAGATTGCCTCTAAGTAGGTGATATGAGACAGAGAATAGTTGGAGTTTTTTGAGTCTGTCTATATAGGACAAGTGTTTAAGGCCTAGAGGATCCTCTTTGTTAGGTACTTTTGTGGCCTCTCCAGTTGTTGCAGGTGTCTAGTGAGGTACATGCCAGATAGGGCATTTTACTATGACTGGCCTAATGAGGGAAGAGTAGAGGGAGACAATGACCTCTTTCTTCCTGGATGCAAAACCCTTAGTAATGAGATGTGCCACATAGAAGGATTTTCTGACCACAGTGGCAGCGTGGTGGTCAAAAGAGAGGTTGCTGTCAGCCTGTGTTCCCAGATATCTTGTAATACCTTCTGTGTTCAGTGGACTACCATCGATGTGGTAGTTCATGGGAACTGGATTTTCCCAAAGGGGATGACGACACATTTTTTGGCATTGAGTTTAAGGCCATGGTTGTGACACCAGTCGGTCTCAGTGAGGCCTTTCTGTAGGATGTCAACACCACTTTGGGAGTTAATAATGGCTCCCAACTTGCAATCATCTGTGAACTTTGTCAGCCAGAGTCCCTTCATGTTGGACTGGACTTCTGAGAAGTAGATACCAAACAGGAGAAGACCCAGGACCGATCCCTGTGGGACTCCACTTGTGACTGGTCGGCAGTCTGACTTGGAGTCAGCTACTTTCACACTATGGGTTCTATCTGTGAGCCAGTTTGCAACCCACTTAGTGATATAGAGGTCGATGCCTAGCTTAGTGAGTTTTTGTATGATTCCTGAATGGGGAATAGTATCAAAGGCCTTAGCCAGATCAAGGTAGGCTATATGAACCACCTTGCCTTCATCCACAGCTCTGGTGACTGACTCAAAGAAGTCGACCAAGTTGAGCAGGCATGATCTACCCTTCACAAAACCAAACTGTGTGGGATCCAGAGTTTGGAGATTCCCTATATCAGTGTTTATTAGGTCCATGATGATGCGTTCCATAGCTTTGCATATCAGGCTTGTCAGGCTAATGGGGCGATAGTTCCCAGGGTCTGTAGTCACTCCTCCTTTGTGGAGAGGGATGACTATAGCAGTGTGCCATTTGATAGAGACAAAGCCTGAGGTGAGGCTGTGATTGAACAGGGCACATAGGTGAGGTGCCAGTTCACTCTGTAGTTCATGTAGAACACAGCCAGGGATATTGTCAGGTTCCACAGTAGCTATATTCTTGGCCTTGTACAGTGCTGTTTTAACCTGTGCAGCAGTAATACTCGGTGCCTGGTAATCTACTGGTATTGTGATTGGTCCTTTGGGGGGGGAGTTAGAACTGAATCTGTCGGCCAGTATATTGGCAGTATCTGTTGGCTCGGTATAGGCTGTACCATTGTGCAGTAGCTTAGAGCAAATATGGGTATTGCCATGGAGGTTCTTCACATAGCTATAGAAGACCTTGTGGTTGTCTTTACTATCTGTTGCAATTCTGTTTTCATAACTAGCTTTAGAGGATTTGATGAGGGATCTCAACTTTTTGTTGAGGCGGATAAGGGAGTTTTTCCAATCTTGGAACTTCACCTTATTCCGCATCAGTTTCCTCCTTCTGTTGTAGAGTTTGTTTATGGCAGGGGACCACCAGATTGGCTTCCTTTTTTTGGAGGAGAGTGTCTTGGTTCTATTGGGTATGGCGAGATCCATGCATTTGTGCACGTGTTCATACAGTGCATTGGTGTATGACTCAGCAGTCATGCAACTATTCTCCATTTGCGTGGGTGCCATGAAGTTAGCCACCTCTGTTCTTAGGAGCCCAAAGTTAGCTTTGGAGAAGGTTTTCATGGTGGTTACCTTTGCAAGGGGGCTGGGGTGGGAGGGATGTGGATTTCCAAGGTGATTAGTTTGTGGTCAGATCTAACCAGGGAGGAGTTAACTATTGGTGTAGAGCAACGGTCGCCCATGTTAGTAATGACCAGGTCAAGGATGTTGCTACCTCTAGTGGGGGTAAGAATGAGCTGGTCCAGGGCATTGGAATTAATGAATTCCAGGAAAAGTTGGGCAAGTGTATTGGTATATGAGTAGTTTTGCCATTTAATGGAGGGGTAGTTGAAGTCGCCCAGTATGTGTGTTAGGTTGGACCCTAATATTCTCCAGGGTACTTAGGAACATGGAGTGAGTGTCTTGGGACATGGTTGGGGACCTATAACAGGATGTGACCTGAATCTCTGTCTTACCCAATGCTAGCTGCACCTGAAGTATCTCTAGATGCATTATGTTGGGCTACCAGTCTGGAGGTGTGCACATCCTTTATGAATATGGAAACATCACCACCTTTGGAGCTTCGGTCCAAGTTCTGGGGCCAAAAGGTGTGGAATGAGTTATAGCCTGGTAATGCAGGAGTGCTTTCTGCTGCCTTAAACCAGGTCTGTGTTACAGCACAAATGTCGATGTTCTCCATTTTAAGGAGTGCTTCGAGTGAGTGCATTTTGAGATTTAGACTTTTAGTGTTGACCAGCATGACCCTCAGATTGCATTTGTTTGTAGCTGTTACGGTGGTAATTTGGTCTTTGGATCACCCCCTAAAAAAGGCACTATAGGTATATATATTATTTAGGGAGTTGCTGTTTGTGTTATTTTAGTAATGCTTATATCTGTATATTTTGTAGTAATAGCCTGCTAGTTTTGTTACATGTATATCTCCTGCAAATATTTGTTAATTGTTCACATTTAAACCGCTTGTTTTTGCTGATTCTGTTGTTTATCTATCTTCTCTCATTAAAAGGCTGATCCCTCCACTCTTTCATGCTTAGTATCCCTCCTCAAAAACTGTTCTTTCATTCTGTATCTAACTGATTGTTGTATTTCTTTCTATATTTTTTTCACAGTTGGATAAGCTGCTATATTCACCTCACCTGGCCCGAGTCCCTGGTGAATGTTCGTGTTTGTGAGCTTTCCATCCTCCAGTCAAACACACAGAAACCCCAGCTCCTCCAATCAAATTTATTTACAAAGCAACTATCTTAAGACCTTTAGTTGTGTAGGTCATTTTATTCTTCTGTATACTGTAGTGTTTTCTCTTTATGTATTAGTCTGCTATATCCACTGTGGCGTGGGCGCTAACAGGATAGCTGTTAATTTCCCTACCTGCCCCCTCCTGCTCCTCCTTTTCTGCCCACAATATTACCAAGCTATAACTGCTTCTCTTTTGTAGTGGATCTATCATTCACTGAGTGTATTTTCTGGTATTTTAAATCTAAGCCAGAACTTAGTACCCCTTTTCTTTCCTGGTAGCTCTTACCTTTGGAAGGTTTTGGCTGATAACTTTTTGCTACAGTTTTTCTCTCTTTTTCGCTTGTTTTGATCGGCTCCATTTGCCCTCGCTGCACTCGGGCTCACTCTGCTCCCCTACTCACTCCCACCTACCCCCATATTATGTAATTTATACTTGCTCACACCTTCTCCACACCCCTAACCCCTCCCTTTCCCATCCACTCATCCAATACCTACTAAGTCCCACTAACCTCTCCCCTTCCCCTCATCCAATACCTATTCAACTTCACCTCTCATTCAATATTTGTTCAGCTCAACATAACTAATCACATCCACCTACCCCACCTCCTTCTATCTTAACCTTCCCTCCTTTCTCCTTTTTTTGTTATACCTGCTTCCCCTCTCCCTCAGCCTTACCCTTTCCTTTTGAACAAATCATGTTTCTTACCATTCTCTATATACCTTGTTTCATACTATTCTGCTTCCTCACCTGCTATGATACTTAAATGATACCTCAGCACTCCTCTCCTGTTTCTACCCACCCAAATACCTCTGCACTACCTCAACACTATTTCATTATCTCTCCATCCATATTTCCGCTAAAAACACAAATTCCTAAAATTAAATGTCTTCATTCTCCTTCAGCCTCCTCCAAGTGTAAAGAGAGGCACTTCATTTTCTACCCAGCTCTCTACATAGTAAACCCTCTACTTAAAACTCTACTACTATCAGGTGATGTCCATCCAAACTCTGGCCCAAACTGTCGCCCCTCCATCAGTAACTCAACAAACCCAATCACTGAACACCTCTCCAACCCAAAAAAACATCTTATCATTTTACTCAATGAACATTAGAAGTGTATTGAACAAAGTTAGTGAATTCCATGCCTGGATGTCATCTCACTCTCCAGACATTATTACCTTACAGAAATTTGGCTAAAACCCATTAACTTAGATAAAGATTTTCTCCCCTCAGGGTATAATACACTGCAATCTAACCACCAAAATAAAAAGGTGGGGGAGTGCCTATTGTCTGTGCTAACTATCTTACACTCTCACTGCTTGATAAACCAACACCATCCTTTCTACCTGCTGAACTCCTAACTGCCAATCTTAAAATTAATAGTCATTGTAAAATCACTCTAGTTGCCATCTATATACCCCTTAGTGATAATAACCCCCTTTTATAACACATCCTCTTTTGACTTGCCCAACACATATATAACAAAACCATCCTTCTAGGGGGATTTCAACATAAATTGGTTGCCTCTCTGCTTATCTCACTCAACTCTAAGTCTCAACTTGCATGGTTTCACCCAACTAATCTATACTCCCACCCATACAAATAAGGCATATAACTCCAGCTCACTTACTGACTGGATACTAGTGTCAAACCCCCATAAATACCATAACCCGAAGACTCTGCCAGATTCCCTAAGTACTTGATCACTCTCCAATACAAGTACTTAGATTCTCTACTCATTCCCCCAGACCACAGAGATGCATAGAATGTTGCAAGTTATCAAACTTTGATCCAAATACTTTTAATAGCCTCCTCTCCAAAGTAAATTGGACTTCTCTGTTTCACCTTCCTCTAGATGATGCAGTTAACTCTTTCAACACTACTTTATTAAATATACTTAACTCACTGGCACCTCTGCGCACAGTACATGTCAAAACCAATATATCCCCCTGGTTTACTAATGTCACCCTCTCCTTGATGAAAGCTAGAGATAGAATGTGGAAAACCTGGTTGCAAACTAATCTCCCCATTCACTTGCAGAAATATAAAGAACTTAGAAAACTCACTAAAAAGCAAGTCAATAAAGACAAAAAAGGACTTCTATAATAACCCATCCAGCTCCCTTAGATCTAATCCCAATAAATTCTGGCATGCAATAAATCAAATACTCCATAACAGTAACCCCTTATCTCCCAATCCCTGTTCTATGAATACACCCCTCGAAACAGCATCAAACTTCAACTCCTACTTCATAGAATCCACCAGTAAGTTGTTAGGTCCTATCCCCCCTAATTCTAACACTAACACCGCCTAGATCCCCTCTCTAGCCAAATTTCTACTAACACCTTCTCCCTTAAACCAATACCTACTGGCTATATTAAATATTTACTTCACAAACTAAACCCCCTGATCTGTTTCTGCATATAGTCTACCTCCCCACTTTCTTCAACTAGCTGCAGACTCTGTGGCCCTCTCAGTCTCTATACTATTTAAGCAGTCTATCACAGAATCTAAGTTTCCCCACTATCTGTAAAAACATTGTATAGCCTACCCATTCACAAAGGAGGCAACTCCACTGAAATCTCTAACTTCAGACCCATTGACATTCTCTTACCTCTCTCAAAAATAGTTGAAAAATGCGTGCATATGCAAGTCATGGAACACTTACTTCAGGGAAATCTGCTTACCCCTACACAACATGGCTTTTGTCCTAAGCATAGCACCACTACTGCCCTAGTATTCTTCATCAATACAATTTCTCAGGCCAGAGACAACAATAAACTGGTATCATGCTTATTTCTTGATCTCTGTAAAGCTTTTGACACTGTGTCTCACTCCTTTCTTCTAGACAAACTCATTAATCTTAATTTTTACTCTACTACTGCCTGGTTTTCCAGCTACCTCTCTGACCGACTACAGTTGGTAAAATGGCTCTCAGCCCTCCCCTCCACTCACCATCAAAATGGGTGTTCCCAATTATCTATTCTTGGACCACTACTCTTAATATATTTACTAATCTACTCTATATCTCCTGCCCTCAGTCTCCTCTCCTCCAATATGCTGATGACTGTACTGTCATTACTATTGCTGATACCCTGTCTGACTTGCATTCTGTGACTCAGAAGTCCTTCATCTCTGTTGAGACCTGGCTTGCCCACAACCAGCTAATTTTGAATACTAAAAAGACTAAACTCTTACTTTTACTCCCCAAAAGACTGAATAACCTCAAATCCACTTTTATCATCTGGTGTCTAGATAATACACCCATTTTAGTTGAACCCTACACAAAACTTCTAGGGGTGACAATAGACAGCCAAATGAAATTTGATCTGCATGTCAACAGTTGTATTAAAAAAAAACATCAAAAACTTGGCCTCTTATATAGAAATAAAAAGTTCCTATCCAATAAGGCTAAGGTTTCCCTTTCTCATGCCTATCTCCTGCTAACCCTACTGTACAGCTCTCAGATCCTCTCTAACCTCCAAACCACCATTCTAACTAAATTAGAAAATACCTACAACAAAGTGGCTAGATTTGCTGCTAATAAAAGTTATAGATCTCATCACGGTCTCTCTTTAGCTCACTTAAACTGGTTGGAATTACCCCACTTGCTTCTCTTCTCTTCTCCCAGATTCAGATTATCCACTCTGTCCTATAACAACCATCTTTCTCCCCTAGCTTGACTCTTCTTATCTCGTCTTATACCCCTTCCAGATCTCTCCGATGTTCAGACCAAAACCTACTACACATCTATAAACCTAAGAGCAAAATTAGTCAAAACCTCTACAGCTACCATCCTTCCATCTCCTGGAACAAACTTTCACTGGAAATTCAATCCCTTAAACAACCAAATCTATTCAAATCAACTGCCAATGATTACCTAAAAAGCTACTGGATATGACACTGTACTCACCCCACTTAAACTGTCATCCTCTCCTATTTTTAGTTCTCTGTCAGTCTTTTACTGGCTCCTGCCACTTTTAGAGCTATCTGTCTACCTCGTCTTAACTGGGTTATTGCCTCTTACTCGTTCTTATAATACCCTAACTTATTTACCACCTGCATAGTTTCTCTTATTACAACTACCAGGCTGTATCAGCAACCATTGCCTTTTTTCTTTATATATTGTATATGTAAAGAAACTCTATTCACCCTAATTATTTTCTAGATTGTAATTTTCTCAACTTAGATTTTTGTATTTCCTTTGCATATTTTCAACTTAAGTACCATCATATTCTTTTTGTTTACATATTTTTTTTACTGTTCAAATCTTAAATGTAAATGTTGTAGGGTTGCCACCTTTTCAAATGTCCAAAGTGGGTCATTTTTGGTACAAACGTCAGATTTTGCAGGGCAAAACAAACCCACAGCCAGTACAAAGGACATAACTTCACTTTTTTTACTAAATAAAAGCTCATTATTGTAGCATTTTAGTTGCTTATTCTGTTTCTTATAACATTTAGGTGTTTCAGATACAGAATAACTGTTTTATTAAACTATTACAAAAAATATAGGAAATATTTTTGGACTAAAATCTCAGGACATTTGCCATTTTTTTAAATTTTTTTGCAGGACACAACTGCCCAAAGAGGGACTGTCTCTCGCAAAGTGGGGCAGGTGCTAACCCTAAAATGTTGTGGGGCTTTTCTCCCCGGGTCTGGTCTCCGCTGAAAAAGAGCTATCAGCTCAGCTGGACAAACCTGGTCAACAAATGTAAATATAACAAATCTCAGGTTATTTGCCATTTTTTTCCATAGGCCAACTGCCCAAATGGGGACTATCAAGTTTAAAGAGGGATAGGTGGTATGCATCTCACAGCTGTCCAGAATTTCACAGAATGTGGGTATTTGTTGGTATAAAAAACAACTTTTTTTTAGCAAATTACTGATGACTGAAGTCAATAAAGAATGACAAGCATTTAAGTTTCACACTTCATTGGCATCAACCACCCTTTTTCCCATTTTTGTACATAAAGTCGGGGTGTTACATGATCAACAGTGACCAAATGGCCTAGAACACAGCCGGGTGACTAGTCCTGATAACAGTACCCTTCAAGAAAGGTAACCTAAACTTTATTACAGGCTCCAGCAACTTTCTAAATTTATACGAACAATATTTAAAAGCTGCTCGTTATTTTGGCTTTACCCAGAATTCTTCTGTTAAGAGGTTGAGAGATATTCCTCCAGTGTCCAGACTGGTGAAAAAAACAGATTAACAAGGGTAAAAGACATACGAATAGGGTTACCACCTGTCCCACTTTGCGCATTGGCAGATGGGTCCTGCAAAAAAAAAAAAAATAAGGAAATTGGCAAATGTCCTGAGATTTTAGGGCAAAATTATTTCCTATATTTTATGCTACAGTTGCATAAAACAGTTATTCTGTATCTGAAACACCTAAATGTTATAAGAAACAGAATAAGCAACTAAAATGCTATAAGAATCCGCTTTTATTTAGGCGAAAAATGGAAGTTTTGTCCTTTGTACTGGCCGTGGGTATGTTTTGGCCTGCAAAATTTGATGTGTGTTTCACAATTGTCGCACTTTGGGCACTTGAAAAAGTGGCAACCTTACATACGAATACTAATAGTACAAAAATATTCCCAAACGTTGCCAGCTTGCCTCGCGCAGCTTTCTTTATCAGTAGTCAAATAACGTTTGTTGTTATGTAGTGACATAGCGGCGTCACCAGTAAGTCACTGACAGAGTGTACCCGGAACAATAAATCTGTACATTAAGCAAAGTTTGACCTCCCCAAAATGGCGACCATGGACGTGGAAGATGAAAGTATCTTGGCATCTATATTTCGAGATAGTTTCCCAGAGAAATGGCGTGAGAATTCTGATTTCACTGCGTATTTGTCAGAGTTGAGTTCCTATGGCATTGACAAATTGAACCGCGAACCGGAGCGCTTGGCAGAGGAAAGATCCGCAATCCTACAGCAAACCAGGCAGCTGGCATTCACTAACTACAAAACTTTCATCCGCACTGCTGAATGCACAGAACGGGTGTACGGAGATTTTGGACGAGTGGAAAGCAGTGTGTCTAACCTCCTTAATAAGCTTCCCACATTCCAGGAACGATGCAGGTGGGCGATGAATATGAAAGCGGACTAGATTATAAATTGTTCACTTTAAATTATTTTTGGTTTGGCAAATTTACTTTCTTTCTGATACCGTTCTATACCTGCAGCTCCTGGTCCATTTTTTTTGTATTTTTTTTACTCATGGTACCCAGCTTTAAATAACGTACCAACGCTCTGCTTTTCCGTGTTAGATATTTCTCAGCTCATTTTATTTCAAACTAGGGCAAAACATTTTGCTTTCAGATTACATGTAAAGCACTGGTGCTAGTCAGTGGCAAATTGCCACTGGCAATGGGATACTAAAGGAAGTGAGGTGGTATTTTTATTTTATTGCAGTACCATTTTGTGTTTGCAGTCTTTTGTATTCTGCAAATGAAGCAAGTGATTGTGCTAAAATTATATTCTTACACCCCTACTTCAGTCTGTGTACATACAGGTTTATGCATTGTTCTCTTTTATATACTTTTCAATAAGGTAAAACAGGCCATCAACAAGACTTGACAGTGATGAGATAGATCAAAATTTCTGACTATAACACTGCTTTTATGAGGATGGCTGATTGTTATCATGCCAAGAACTACGTTTAAAAAATATTACAGGAACACAGGAAATGTTCATAAGTTGTTACAAGGCTAACTGCCACTAGGGCCCTTACAAGCCTAGCCATGCATCCCAAACTGTTTGGGTCCCGAGTGTCTTGGGAGTCTGGGGGGGATGCAGGTTTTTAAGGAGGTAACTAAGGATTTGTAGGGAGGGGTTTTAGGATAATACTTTTCTTATTGACTGCTTCTATCCATATGGGATATGGGGGCCAGATTGAGGGTAAATTTACCATTTTACATCCAACTGTCAAGGTTTCATTTGAATAGGATCATGTGGTGTAACTTCTTGAAAATTGTATTTCAGCTGAACTTTCTAGAACTTCTACCACATGATGTTCTAGTCAGTTTGCATAGCTCGTTACTGTCATAAGTGTATGTCTATACGCATCCATCCACAGCCCGTTTTCCCATGTTTGTACATGGGTACTGGGTGTCACTTCAGCAGTGATAATCATCTAGAGCCAAGGTTTACACCACTAGGGTGGGCTAGCCTATATCACCAACAGATTTTTTAAAAGGTTTTAAAAATGCATTGCTATTGCAGCATGCAGTGCATTACAGTACTTGCATAAAACTGACCTTAAAATTATAATGCCAGTCATTGACTAATTACATAAAATATGAAATTCTAGTTACTTTTCTGATAGCACGAGTGACACTGCATCAGGTTTTACCTGTATGTAATATTGTCTTGACAAGTTTACTGAGCCAGTGATTAAATCGTAGTGACGCAAGTGTTTGTGCAATGGTTCTGCATATTATCCCAGATATCCGAAACAGTGTGTTTTCATTTTATGCAAATACATTCTTTGCCTTCACTTTGTAAATTCATTTTACCATGCCTGCTTCTCGCAAGCCACACAACCCAAGATAATAAGTATTTAATTTAGTTAAGTGCTCCTGTTTGAAAAATAAAATCTGCATTTTTCCTTGTACTAAATATCAGTCATTTTCATTCCCTGGTCCTCCTGAGCAGAATAGGTAATTCGTGTACAATATGGCTTTCTTTTCAGAGGTACTGAACCTTAGATAAGTGTGTGTTTGTTTTTTTCTGACAAAATACACCCTGGACCTGTGCCTTTAAGTTCCAAATTCTGCCCATTCATTCTCAGAATTTTTTTTTAACGGTAGTCATACGTTTCTTTCTTAATGCTTCAGACATTTTTTTTCTCAGATATCACTATATGAAGTCATTTCATTTCAAAACTTTCCATCAGCTGTTGATTATTGTACTTCATTTCAACAATATCCAAAGTCTGAATGCAGTTGTCTTTGCTTTTGCACATTATAGGAAGTGCCTCTCTTTTTAGGTAGGCTATACAAGCATTATTATTATATGTAAGGTAACTCATCCTGTCCTATTTATAGTGCCAACTCTACTGCAAACTTGAATTAAAGGTTAAATGAGCATGCTGTTCTCCATTTTGGATTGTTATTCTGATATGGTTCTCCTTTTATATCCATTACATTTACATCACATATTGCCTCTCATTTTTTGCTTTTTTGACTCTTGGGTTTTGAACACTGGTTCTTTTAATCATTTAATTATTTTATCTGCACATTCACAGTTTCTTATAAGGTCGGGTCTATTTCTCTTGTTGCTGTTGCCTCTCATTTTTTGCTTTTTTGACTCGGGGTTTTGAACACGGGTTCTTTTAATCATTTAATTATTTTATCTGCACATTCACAGTTTCTTATAAGGTCGGGTCTGTTTCTCTTGTTTCATAATTTCTGATAGCTCACATTATTTTGACTGTTGGATAATCATGCCAATTACTGTACCTTTTTAGATATTTCAGGTGATGATCTCTCATTGTAAGATGAACTAAGTGGATCCAGATATCTAGTTTTCAGACATTTTCTTGTGTAATGAAAGGAATCCTGTTGGTTGCAACTGAGACATATTGCCACTGGGAATCTTTTAAGAGTAGATATAGATCTTCAGTTATGAAAGTATATTTCTTTAGTGTTGACAGGTGCTGCCCCTGTCTTACATCATGTCATGTAAAGATAAACAAACAACATGGGAATGTTGTCTAACCTTTTTGAGATCTATATGCCAGTTGAATTTTCTGGAACTTCTCTGTATGACATGACATGCAAATCACTGTAACACGTTCATTAGTCTTAAAGCTCAATACCTATATATAACAGATGGGAATAATTGTACTGCAGCCATTGTACCCTGTATCCCCACTCCCTTGTTTACTGCAACTCTGAAGTCACACCACGTTCAACATGAATGCAACATTTATTTTCTCTGTCCTAAAACTTGTCATCCTTTATTTGCGAATACAACAGCATGGAATGTTCTTCTGACAGAATGGCTACAGTTAAATGTGGAACAAGGGATGCTGATACTATAAAGTCTTCTCTGCATCTTGAGATACACCACGTAATGTGCCTCCCACTTTATGGTTAACTCGCACACAATGCTATATCCTACATTCTTTTTTAAAGTAAGATACTTCTAAAGACACTGCAAAATATAAGAGTACTTTGAGTTGATTTTACTGTGCAGTTTAGTTGACAATTACAGTATTAACTATAACCCAGCATGAGTGATATAGTGAATGAAACTTAGAATGATAAATTTCAAAACCTTGTTCCGATGAAGTTCATCCTTCTGTTTTGCTAGCAACTTCAAAATTAATGATAGAAATAACATACACAGTCATTACATTTCTCTCTCTGTTTTTGATGTTTTTTTTGTATGTTGATGCTGCAGTTTTTTTCTGCTAGATTTTGTGTCTCAAACTCTTCTTTTTTTAATGGCTTCAGCTAGATTTTCAGTGACTCCAGCTTTGTCTAGGACTTCAACTTCAGGATGTGGAACCTGATTTTGGGCAATCTCATCTTATTCTTTTTTTTCCATTATCTGGATTCTTTCTTTCATTGTGTACTTTGTCAACCAGGTAATTGGACTAGTCACCCAACTTTTATCAGCCATGATCTGGACTTGAGAGCAACAGAGCATGTTACAGTTCAACAAAGAGTACAGAAACATTATCATTAGAGTTTATTTGGAGCCAAATGATAGTTGCACAAAAGTTTCTTATAGTTAGCTAAACTGGTTGCTGCTGGAAGTGAACAGAGCATATATACAACAAATTATACAGGCATTATGAAAGTGTACAACTAACCAGAATTGACATGCAGGACTTGCTATTTGTTTGTTAGGTAGTTGTATTTAACTGATTGCTAAACTGGTTGCTTTCCTACAGTTTAAATCTTGGTGTAGCTGATCATTAGACATTTCTTCTTTCATGATTTCCCCATGCAGAGTCTTTCTGCTGTATTAAAGCATTAATGTCATTAGGCAGCAATGGGCATTTGTGTCCTCTTAGTCTTCTGCATGTTAGAAGAAAAAGAGTATATTTTGTTTGCAGATAGTTGATAAAGTATCAAAGACCAGCATCAGATCTGTTTGATTATAGAGAGATATTTAGTGTTCAAAAGCAGTACATGAAATCTTGATTCTTTGCTGTCTAGAATTTGATGCATCAAAGCCAGTTTGGGAGTTGATATTTGTATTAAAGGGCCATGTAGATATTACTGGACATTGATCACTGAGGCTATTGGGAAGTATTCCTATTTTTAGACCATGGTGTTTTTTAGGGGAAAAAAAGCACCGGAGTCTGCTTGGGGTATAAAAATACCCATTCAAATACTTCCAAGCAGAAATCCTAAATCTCCTAGACTTTGTTGCATATTTGGGAGCCATACATATGTCTTCCCATTGTTTATTTGTGAATTGTATATCCAGTCTCTCTTCCAAATCCTTTCTAACCTCGTCTGATTGATTCCTATAGTTGTCATGCAATGTTTTATATGCCCCATATGTGCATTAATTATCCATTTTTAACAGCAGCATCTGTAGAGATTTTACTAAAAACTGTAACAGTGCTGATCTTTAACTTAGGATCCCCTATACCTTTTTGTTTGCCTATACTCGGTCATTGATAGGGAAGGAAATCTCTAGCCTGCAGTCCAAATGTATTCTTGGACTCTTCCCAATCTGTTACTTTCCCTGTCTAATTATTTGCTCCCAATACTCTGGTTCCTTTGCCAGTTTTCTCCAGTAAATTCTACCCCCTCTTACCTATTTTCTGTACCCCTAATTGCAGTCGTTCTATCAGCAGAATCTCCTTTCTGCATTCCCGTGTTGGTTTAGTTCTTAGAGTACTTTGTTACTTTACATAATCTGTATGGTTATTGTTATTCTCCTTAAAGATCTACACCCAAAAAAGAGCTCTCCTTATTTCTTGAGTTTCTCCACTGTTTCGTCATCATCCCTTTCCACTTTGAATTGTAGCATTCTGCTTGTGCAAAAAATATATATATATATATATATATATATATATATATATATATATATATATATGTGTGTGTGTGTGTGTGTGTAAAATGTGTGCGTATGTTGTCTGTGTGTAATATATATTAATGTATATATATGTGTGTTTAAAAAAAATATCTATATAGGAGTCAACTATGTAACTCTGAAGTATCCCTTCAGATTAAGCAATCCTAACTCACCTTGTTCTGTTGCAAGGATAATTTTATCACACTTGCTAGAATGGGAAGACGCCAAAAATTTATTTGGACTGTAGGTTAGAAAATTGCCTTTCCTATCAGGAATTTATATCAGAGTATAGGCAAAGAGAAAGAAATAGGGGAGTTCTAAATGAAAGACCAACACTGGCAGAGTTTTTAGTAGAATTTAGAACAGAAGCTGCCATTAAATAAAGGAATAATTAATGGGGCATATCAAATATTGCATGATATCTATAAAAATCAATCAGAGGAGGTTAGAAAGGATTGGGAAGAGAGAATGGATAAGCAATTCACAAAGGAACAATGGGAGGACATATTTCCCAAATATGCAACAAAATCTAGAAGGTTTAGGATTTTTGCTTGGAAATGTTTACATAGATATTTTAGACTCCAGAGAATTTTTCCTCATGCAGACAACAAATGTTGGAGGTGTGAAGGGGAAGAAAAAGGTAATTGGAAACATATTTTCTGGGAGTGCAGTAGTTGGCAGACTTTAAGGATAGACTTTAAGGGTTCCCTGTGGGATGCACTATCAGAGATGCCAGGTGGGTAGATTGGTCTGACGAGGGAGATGATTTTTCTGAGCTATGATACAGAATCGGAATTGCCTAGACGTGGTTAGGCCTTACTGTGTTTAATAATGGTGGCTGTCAGAAAAGCAATTACTAGAAAATAGAAATCAAAATGTAAACCAACTCTGCTGGAAGTAGCGAATATAGTAACAGAGATAAAAAAATTGGAACTGAGATCTTTAGAAAAGGGTAGGAGCAAACAACATAGGAAAAAATGGGAATTGTGGGAACAATGTATACAAGGGAGGAATGAGGTCTTAAAGTTGGCAGGACTTAAATGAGCAGTATAATGTTTGAGTGAGAAAGATTGGGTAGATTATAAGTGATGTATAATGTTTGCAACTCTGAGTGTGTCAGTATGGTTTGTGATTTAAAGTGCTTGCAACTAGGATTGTGTTGGTGTAGTTTTTCTTCTTGCATGTAAATGTATGATTGCCTGTGTAGTAAGTGATGGTTTAAGAAAGATGTTTCTTGCTTCAAAAAAAAGGTAGGGATTGAATAATTTATGCAATATTGCTTAGGTTATATAATGTATAGCACTATATGTGATGTATAATGCTTATGTTCTTGCAATTTGATTGCTTTTGTGTAAATATGCCTATGCCACAAGTGATAATTACATAACGCTGTTTGGGGGGGAGGGGTGACTTATCACACTTGACTCTTGCTGTTTTCTCTTCCCAGATGAAATCCTTCAACTCTTTAATAATCATTGTCCACAACTTCTCTTCCTCTGATTGATGAAAAAAATGATGCCTGACCTGTAGATAAAACTTAAGGGACTAAAACATTTTCAATGGTAGTATCTTGCTATCCATATCCAAAAATAAGAGCTTTCAGTTTGCCAGCCTTTGTATTATCTTTAGTCTCTTCCCATGTATTAACTGCCATAACATAATCCATTTTAATCCATACTTCTAAGTGCTTAATTTTATCATGTCTTCATAAATGTGGGTATTGCTGAACCAATTCATGTGTGGGTTCATAATTTATAGCTTTGGCCTTTGTTTTACCTTCATTAATTTTATATCCTGTGAAGACTTCAAAACTGTCTCAAAATGTTCCACAACACGTGAGATGTACTTTTCTGTTTTTTTCAGATACAAAATAATTTCTGCAAATAAAGGCAGCTTTTCTTGATTACCATACCAATTATATCCGTGAATTTCTGAGTCCCTTGTTTTCTTTGCTCTAAATATAATAGAAATAACAAGGGGGAAAGAGGACCTTGTTCCTCTGTTCAAATCAAACTTGTCAGAGAGTTCATTTTTAATGTCTGAACTCTAAATAATTAATGTGCAACTTTATACTTTATTAATTGAATATTATACATTTTTGTTACTAATTTCAAATTTTTTATTTTTTTCCTTTTGTTTAGGTCAGTTGTACATAGTGTATATAAAGGTTTATAGTACTTGTTTCATTGATGATTATATTGTTAAACATTATATTATTTGGAAAATAAAAAAGATATTTGAGAAAAAAAAACTTGTCAGAGAGGAGCCCTGTCACTTTAAATTTTGCCTCCCGTCCCTCGTATATCCTCCTAATTAAACTTATTGTATCAAGGAAGGCAAATGCTTACATTGTTTTTACATACTTTCACAAGTTAATGTTATGAAATGTTTGTCTCCCCTCCACAAAACCACATTGATCCATAACTTTTCAGTTTTGGCAACATATTTGCCATTCTTTTAGCTATAATTAAGTTCTAGTATAACAGCATCCACGAATTCTGCACCAGCACTTCCAAGGCACTCCACAGGTCACAAAGTTCAACAAAGTTTATTACATAAAATAAAAGTTAAGCGCTTTCATCTTACATCCAAGACTTCTTCAGAACAATGATTCATACATAAATTGATCATTTTATAATCCCATCTCTCATCACATGGTTTGAATCCCACAAGCCCAAATGCTTATTTAAAGTGCTAGTGCTACATTTTATTCATTCCCTTTCATACTAAATTCCATTTACATGCTGATACTTTTTTAAAAAAACATTTGTTGTATAAAAATTTTTTATATAAAAAGACTTATGTAAAAAACCACTCTAATAAAATGATACAGCTACTCTGTACTTTTTTACACATATTCTAAAAAATTGTAACCTCATGTGTATAGTATATATTTTATTTTATTTTATAGCAGGGGCTTAACCGATATATATTCATTTATTCCAGGATAAACAGATGCATTGAGCAGTATCTGCCACCTGGTTTCTTTTTCCCCTACTGTTTTTTTAATATCCCCTCCCCTCCTATTAGGTTTAATTATTTCTAAGATACCAAAATGAAAAGTGTCACATTTTTCATTCTCCTTGATGTGTTTCCATAAAGCATTTTTATCATCATGTTTCTTAATACAATACAGATGATCGTATATTCTGTTTCGTAGGCATCTGATAGTCTTGCCTACATAGAAACATGCGCACTGTGTGCATTTAGCTAAATATATTAGGTACTTTGATCTACAATTCCCTTCTTTAAACCTTATTACTGTATTGTTGTAATTCTCTAACCTAATACTAGGACTGTTCACTATGTATTGACATTGTGAACATGTTCCACATCTTCTGGTACCCAGAATGTCCCTTGATGTACTTATGATATTAATTTTCTTTTCTAACAGATTTTTAATATTATTTCCATTCTTATGTACATAGGTGGGTCCTTCCCCCACAACTTTATATACTGTTTCATCTGCCCTGAATATGTTCCAATTTTTTCTTATTATATTTTTAATTGTCTCACATTCAGGTGCATATCTTAAAATACATGCTTTACTGTATTTATTAATATCTTTTCTGTTGTCAGTACAATTGTCAGCATCTTCAATTGTGATACCCAACAAAGGTCTGTACCTAGTTTTACTTAATTTCTTTACATACTGTATAGTATCAAGTATCATGCTCCATGGATACCCCCGATCTAAGAAAAAATGTCCTGTTTTCATTAGTTCCCTATCCAAATCTATGGGGTCCGATGTCATCCGAGCCACTCGAATGCATTGTCCCTTTATTATATTCCTCTTCTGCTTATAAGGATGATTGCTCGAGAAGTGTAAGTATGAGTTGCTAAAGGTAGCCTTCCTAAAAATATTGGACTTAAATTTCCCCTCTTTGATAGTTATAAGGGTGTCAAGGTAGGGAATGCATTCTTTCTCAATGTTGAATGTAAATTATCGTTTGGAAGGTAGTCTGTGTGAATTAGAGGAATTTAGGGTATATCTTAATTCCTGTAGGATAGCATAGGCTGGAGATTTGATTAAGTGCGACGCATTTACTCTTCTATACCTACATCTTAGCATCAGGCTTTAATTGTGTGTGTCTGTTTCGAGGTGATGTCTTGGACACTGCATAGTTTTATGCATTGTTGTATTTGTTTCACGCTCTGACTCTGTGTTTTGCTGTCACACTCTTTTGAGATATTGTCTGTATCATACACACTTCCATTAACTGTATGCTGGTTATTTCATTTGCTCTACTTACATCCAGTCCTTTTGTCAAGTGTCATCTCTGATTCCGTTAAACAGTCTATCCCTTGCTTAGGCATTTTTAACGCCAGACACTTCTATTACTGAATAATGAGTCATACAACTTGCCAACTTCAGTTTTTCAGTGTTCTGCTCTGCTTAATTCAGTCGCATAGGCATCTGTAGTTTCCTGAGCCCACTAATTTCTTGTGAAAAAGTAAATGTCTGAAAAACTGTAACCAGCACTGTGTCCTGCATAGCATTCAGTGAGCTGATGTGAACTGTTCTTAGGCAGGGTTTACAACTTCAATTTCTAGGGGTGTTTCTTAAAAATTATATTTTTATGATATATTTGGACACTATAACCCCAGGATTACATTGAATATGTTCGTGGAACTGCTGTATTTTCTGGGTCTTGCCTGATTTGTTGTGTTACTGTAGTTTGTAGAAACTAGATTGCATTTTGCAGTAAGATTATTTAATCTGAATGCAGTAAGATTATTTAAAAAGAGGTACTGTAATTAGGTCTGCATCTTAACTTCATGCAGTACCTTTGGCTGCTAATTAGCCAGATGCAGTTGTTTTATTTCAACGTCAGATATTCATAGAGAAGTGCTTTGTCTGAGCTGCTTAGTCATGTGACCCTTAAGTTTTGTTTTCCATCGTAAGTGGCAAGCATCAAAACTTATAAAGTTGCAGCTGCTTGAGGAAGACATCCTATAGCAAGTAGTCTTACTCCGATGTTTGACTTTACCCATTTCCTCTTCATTCTGACTGATTCTATAAGTTAGTCTTTTCCAGAATTATATTTGAATTTTATCCAAGTCTAATGTCCATCACCAATTCGTCTATCCTCCAAAATGGAACTTTTACTTATTGGCTTTCTAAGAATTTAAACACCAACCCTGGGATTCAATTAACTCCATGTAGGCTCCATGTGAAACATTCACGGACTTTACATGTCTGCGCTGCAAGCGGTAGAGCGAAATACATTATTAATTACGAGTGGTGCGTCTAAGCTAGGTGTCATGGCTGGCAACAGTGTTGCTGTCCAGGAAACTGTGTAAGTGAACACGGATATCAATTCTGTGTAAAGCAGAGCAGTGGTCCCTAGATTTGCGCGGAATGCCAAGTGATTACCAGGACTTCAAAGATAGCTGTCACTCTGTTAATGCAACACATCTGCATAAAGGCCAACATAATGAGGGGACAAATAACCAGAAATAGGGTCATATTTGACATACCCGCGGTGGTGGTGCTGTGGTAGCGTTGTCGCCTCACAGTAAGACGCTGTCCGGGTCGATTCTCAGGTAGAGCGTCTTCTGCGTGGAGACACGCATGAATGGGCGTACCTTCGTTGAAGGTTGTGCGTCAGGGTTGGTAACTCAGCACATAAAAATCAACTACCAATCATTAGCGGACCGGAGTTCCACTGTGGCGACCCCTATCTGGGAAAAGCCGAAAGACACAAAAGGGTCATATTTGACATGGATATCGCACAGTAATGTGTTAGAATGAAACTCTCTCAACCTCTTAGAGCAAGAAATCTGGACAAAGCCATAAATAACTGGAGGGGGGGGACAAAGGCCCAAAACTAGGGACTGGTTTTTAATCTCGGTCTTTCAAAACTTAAAAAGCTGAAAGAATAATAGGTTGTACGGTACCATGAACTTTCTGAAGAGCATGAAGTTTGAAACTCAAATGTCTGTCATCAGTGTGTGACTTCACTCTGCAATGACATCCCAATAATGTGCCAGGAAACCAATATGTTATGAGGAAAAGATCAAAAATGAGATAAAAAGTGGACATTCTGCACAAATCCGGACAGTGCGACCTCAAGTGTATATTATATTGACTCACATCAGTCCTGAGATCATCCAGTAATATGGCAGCCACAAATTTGATAAGAAAAACATCTGGGCATCTTTGGACTATCTGGAAAGTTCAGAGGTATGAATGTAAAGTATATGGTCCAAACACAGTACAGGACAGTATAGAGTATTGTGATATTCCATTCCTGGCATTCTGTACTGAAGCTGTATAAATGATCTGTATTGGGACATTTACTGTCATGTAAAATGAACACTCAAGGGAAGTATGTATATTGAATAGGGACACACATGATTTGTAGGAATGAACACAGGGAAAGAAGACACGTGAAACTGCCTAATGTATAGTAGAGGAGGCCATGTCAATGGAAAGTGGTTGTAGCAGCAACACCAATTGCATAGCTGTATGATACAGTAGGGACTGTACAGTTAAAATGTGTTCTATGTGATGGTCACACAACATGACAATGGGGAGGATATCTGTGTGAGATATGCATCCATACTTGAATAATGCAGAGGACATTTATCAGGGATCTGACATATAGTTTGGGTAGGGTACATATCGTGAAGCTGTGCAGACTGATATGCCTGAATATGAGTGCACTCTCAGAAGTGGTCTCCAGCAAGGTGGGCAGGGTAAAGGTTCTTGCAAAACATTACAAGAACCAGCCACAAATGTGAGGTCTGCAACAGTGAATCTTTCCAAAAGTTTCTATTTATGGTACCTTACTAACTTGGTTGTGTTATCTATATGATTAATGTCCATTCACTTGAATATACCTTCCTACCTTCCCCCCCATGGTAGTGTAAATCGTACCCTCCCAAGAGAGCTGGAGGAATTTCCCTTAGGCCTATACATATGTAGTGCTCTGCGCTGTAGTTGTAATGGGGCAAATTTAATCTGGAAAGAGAAAGGGAGGTGTGGAGCATTATGTGAGTGATGGGGAGATGTTTCAACCTGTGATAGTCTCAAACGTGCTGAGCAACTGCTTCCTGCAGCTACCAATCCTGTTTTTCAAGTGAACCAACTTGGTTTGTGAAGATAAAACATTATGGAAAGTACATAAATTACATTTATTGGCAGTGTGTACATTTTTTACCATTTTTATATGAAACTGATTTGTATGCAACAGTTCAATGTCCAAACGTGTTTATTTCATTTTGTAATTAGTTTCTTAAATTGTGAAGTTGACTGAGTTATGGCACTGAACCATAAGAAAATACATTTCTTTGAAACTTCTTACAAGTATATGTAATATTTATTTATTATTTCTATCACATTTTTTTAGTCTGCATTCAGAAGGTGTATGAGTCATCTCCCTTTCTGAGAAGTTCAAAAGTTTTTCAGGATGGAATTGTACCAAGTGTGTATTGGAGTACTTGATATAAAATATTGACTCCTCTGTCTTTGATAAAATATTGTTTAACTGCACTTTTGGTTGAGTTGTAGGCCTGGTTAAAATGATAAATTTGTGTTCAAGGGTTCATTTGGTGTGGCAACTGTTTTGTGTGTAATGTTAACAATTTAAAGTGTGATGTCCTGTATTTGTGTAGGCACTTTGTAAAGGAGGCAGAGAGGATTGCAGTAAGCCGCCGAATGAATAGTCTGACTTTAAATCGACACACTGAGATTTTGGAGATCTTGGAGATCCCCCAGCTCATGGACACATGTGTAAGGAATGCATATTATGAGGAAGCACTGGAGCTTGCAGCCTTTGTCAAAAGGCTAGAGAAGAAACATTCAAATATTCCTGTTATCCAGGTATTTTTTCTCAATTGTTAAAATGTTTTTATGTTGTAGTCTTAAACTGTTTAACACAAAAGTAAATTAATGGGTAATACAAATTGTTAGATTTATTTTATTGTTAAATATTACTTCAGCACAAATGTACTTTGATGTCATTAGATATATGCTTTACCGTTTTTATGGTTTTGTAGCAAAAAGTAACAAAAATTAATCGCAACTTATGCTTAAAGATGGCCACAAATACTAGCCTTTAGAATGTTTGTGGGTATTTATGTTGACGTGAAAGATTCACTATATGGACATTGGCCAGGGACATTTCAGTGCATGTCTTTGTTCACTTTTATCATTGACTATCAGCTGAAATATATAAATAAAAGCGTGGAGCTAGTATTTATCCACAAAAATCAAAGGTGGGGCTAGCATTTATGCACAGTCAGCTACTACCATCAGAATTGTGCTTAGGATCATCATAAAGTACACACACTGCCATTTCTTGGACATTTTCTTCTCTCTCAGCTAGCTGCAGAGTGTAACTTCCCTTAGGCATCCATTAGTGATGTAGCGGATGATAAGAGAGCAGGACAGGGGTCCAGGGAAGTAAATAGTGTGGGAAGAAATAGCCAGGGAATTGTTATGGCTAGGCTGGTATAGGCCCTAGGGCCGATAGCCTAGTACTAACCTATGAACCTATGAAGACTTTCTTGTGCTTGCTGTCTTCTTTCAAATCTGCCTGTCATTCTAACAAATTTGTCACTTGGCCTTGCAACTCTGGAGGAAGTGCAGAAGTATAAATTTGACACAGGTGTAGAGAATTGATTGTGACCACAAGCTAAATTGTTGGGCTGGATATTAGTGTCAGTGGAAATCCTGTTTTCTGCAGAGATTAAACTGCCACTATAATATGGTTTAGGATTGCTTAATACAGGAAACTTTGCTGCTTACCAAGTGGATTCATGTACCAAACCATACAAGTATTTGCATAATTATAGGGGAGGGGGTACTTCACTAAAGAGGCTAGGGCTTTTTTATTTCTGGTAATCTTGAGGAAGAACATGTGGCTGCAAGTGAATCATCAATATCTTCTAACATCATTTTTTTACTAAAAAAAAGAAGAAAAAAATCTTTTTCCCCCTCATCTTCAAGAGACATCAGTTAAGAATATTTGCATTTCATCTTCCCTTACCAAACTGTATCAAGATTTTGTCATAATATTAACTGGGAAAAGCTGTGGTTATGAAGTAAAAATGGCATTTTAAAGCGGATCTAATTTACTATTCAGTGCTCATTCCTCCTAGAAATAAGTAAAATACGTCTCAGCAAAAATCAGGCCACTCATCTACCTCTTGTATGCCTGCCATATACAGAGCAAAAACACTTCACATTTATCACTTTGAACCACATTAGCAATAAAAATGTTTTAGTGATAAGTAACTATTTTGTCAGGCACACTGACTCCTCACTCACAAGAATGGACAACTAGGGTTACAGTGAGATGCCAGGATCTCTGATGATATAAGTGCCCTAAGGGCCTTGGCTCCTTGCACATATGACTACAACATGTAGATGTACATGTGGGAATGAACCATTTGAGAGGCAAAACCCTGAGGGATATGCAGAGAGACATAATAGAACTTTCTGTGCATGTTACAAATGTAGGTAAAACATTAGTCCTGAGTGGAATCCCTCCTTCACCTTGAGTGATGCCTAGATACAAAGAAAAGATAATTGGCTTCAGTAATTGGTTAAAAAGCTGGTGTCATTCAAAGGGGGAGCCATTATGTGTCAATATGGTATGAGAAGCTAGACAGTCCAGCTGGCTTCACTAAGGATGACCTGCACCTCTCATTTCAAGGCCTCTGAATACTGGCCAAAGCCTTTGCTGCAGAGTCTTTTCTTGGCAGAATCCAGTTAATGGATATTCCAGTGTAACTAACATATCAGTCACAAAGTTAGATCCCATCGAAGTGGCTCTCCTCAATGTCAAAAGTCTAAGTAGTAAATTGCCTGATCTTGAGGCACTCCTACATTTGGAAAACATACATGTCCTCATATTTACTGAAACTTTGTTTAAATTGAAAACGATTACTCCCCTCTGTACCCTTGTTGTGCTTTTCGTACCTTGAAGCTCATTAGCAGCTGTGGTGAAGTCTTCATATTTGTCAGGGAACATATTACCTTCAGGCATAGCCTAAGGGACTCACAAACTAAACTCCTTGGACAACAGATCAGTCTAGGTGGGATTATCAATTAATAGCTTGTTACAGAACACCTTATTTTCCCATGATGACCATGTAGATCATTCTAAATGAGCTCCCGATTAGCAAAACCCCCTTTATTTTTGGTGACTTTAACCACACTTGAATAAACTGGGACACCTATACCTCCATCTGTCCAAAAATTCCTAGACTTAATAAACAAGCCTTGAGCAGTTGGTAATTAAACCTACTAGAGGGCACAGCATTCTTGACCTGATTCTTAGAAATATGGCCTCCTCTTGCAGTACTTTTAAGGTATTTCCTTCCCCAGTAGAGGCTGACAGTAAACTCTTGACCTTCTCCATTAAATTCTCAGGAGTTTCTACAGCAAACCTCACTGAATTTAATGGCCATGACATGCCAATATTATCTTATTCTGTGACAGAATGTCAAAATGCACTTAATGGTTGTACCTCCCCAACCATAATACAACAGCAAGCTTCACTAAGGGAATCTACTCCCATTTAAAGCTAGGAGTACCTGCCAGAAACTAGCATTATGAGAAATTCAAAAACAAACTACTCTGTTGGTTGTCCACCATAAATAAAGTGTACAACAAAAGAAAGTCCTTAAATTATTTAATAGATTATGAAAAGCTTGTCAAGGATAATCCCAAAAGAATTGCAAAAAAATGAATAACATTATCAGGTCTGGAGGCCATGAACTTAGGCTGGCCTCTGAAGCTGAAGATAATTTTAAATAATTTTTCAGCAGTACAAGAAAGCTAGGAAAATAACCTACATTACCCAAAACTTATTCATAATGATGCCTTATCTCCTGTTCTGATCCAGTAGACACTGGCACTAAATTTGTTTGCAAGGATATTGGCAACTTATTTTCTGAGATTTCTGTTCAAGGCCCAGTAATGTCAACATTCCTTACTCCCACAGTTATCTCTAAAGATCATCTACTGAAAATGCTAACCAAAACCAAAAATGTCCTCCATAGGACTTGACAGTATAGTAGTGTTAAATATGCCCCTGCAGACACACTTTCTTAAACTGTTTAGGTTTACCCACTAGTTTTGTCCCTTATAAGTGGAGTACTGCACTGGTGATGCTGCTCCATAAGGGTTGCCTTATAAGTAATGCAGACAAATACAAACCTATTAGCTCTACAAGTCTTATCTGCAAAGCCAAGGAACATATAACTCGCCTCATAAACTGTGATGTCAAGAATGCTATTAGACTTGACCCCAACAGTTTGGCTTTGTGAAGGTAGCTATTATCTGTTTAATCTGGTACCCTTTTTCAAAAGGGTTACAGAGGCTGTATATGGTGGCATGAAGTACATGCAGCATATCTTTACCTGGCCAAGGGCTGTGACACCATTCCCATGCTGGCATCATACAAAAATTAAATACTTTAAAAATTGAATCTTAAGTGGTAGGATGGATGGTAAACTGGCCAAAAGACAGAATCCAACCAGTAATGTCTCTCAAGAGCTCACTTCTGGGACCTCTCCTTTTTGGTATATACTTCTCATGTCTCCAGGGAAAGATCTGAGACCTCTGGTTAACAGAGTTTGCATACAGCTACAAACTGGGTGTAGTTAAGCCTTCTTTTGATGCACAAGCCCTCCAAAATGAACTGTCCGTAGTAAACTATTGGTGTACTAAAAATGGGCTTAGACTAAATGTGAAAAATGTTCTTTCTCACTTTTTGTAGGTAACCCCTCTCCCCTGATCATACTGTGAAGTGGCACACCTCTGCAAATCAAAAATGTGGTCAAGAACCTAGGTACTTGGGTTGATAGGTTACTCATGTGACCAGTAGTCGTCAGCAAGTCCTTTTGTTTACCCCAGCTAATTGCCAAAGGAACATCATCAAGGCCTAAAGAGGTAATTTGTCATTGTACTCAGCCCTAATCAAACCAGTAATAGAGAAGAGTGCCCCTTTTAGGTTGCATCTCGCTAAACAATAAGAAAGTTTCTAACCGAAAAGACCACAATCCTGAAGTCTCTGAGCTACCAAGAGAGAGTGAAAGATCTATTTCCTTTTTTTCTGTTTTTGATAGATGTTTGAGAGAAGATCTAGAGACCATATTGTCTTGGATCTTCTGTTTCTCCAAGTCCAATATCTCCACTGGTACTAGAACCAGCAGCCTAAATCTTCACCAGCAGATTAATAAAACACAGTGGAGGGGGACATATTTATAACCAAGCACCCGCCAAACCTCTGGAGTGAACTTCTTATACATGTTAAGCAATGCAATTCACTATCTTCCTTTTAAAGTAAACTATATGACTGTTTGATCACTCACAAATTTACTCTGGGACTGATTGATACAGCCCTCCTGGAGAAAGGAGGTGAGGCCTATGAAAGAGTACTGGCAAGCCATGGATTGTTATGAGAGACTGTGACCTTGGAATATGAATTTGTTAGTCAGCAAATAAGTCAGCTGCTTGTTTGCCAGTATTTTTAATATAGGTAAAAGGCAACATAGAAGGTGAAAAGAAGCCTCCGAAATGCAGTAAAACCAAAAGCAGTTATTATTTAAGTATGATAAAAATGTTAAGTGCTTTCGTCTACTTCTAACTTTCGTGGATCTCTTCAGAACCAGAAGTTCTAAACCAAAGTAGGTGCTATCTTATGCAACTAATCACTTGATCCATTGCCCAGACTTTATATGAATTTTACGTATAGAACAAGCTAGGGTACCGATGATGATTGTTATCCCAAAATTCATAAAGATGCCTTGAATCCACCTATGAGAGCCAATGTAGCCACAAAAAAATTCTAAGACTTAGCCTTTAGCTGTATACATCCATAGGAAGTTGAAGCCTTTTACAGGTGAATCCAAATATATACTGAAAGATCCATTGGATTTAAGGTGATTAATCCCAAACCTGAAAGTTGAAGGCAGTCATTTTTGTTTGTATAGATGTCATTGATCTTTATGGATGTATTCTCCTACTAAGTGGTTTGGATAGTTTTGCTGAAGCATTACTTTGTAATCCTACTGTATCTGCAGAAGAACTTAGAATCCTAATGAACTTTATGTATCTAGTTTTAGATAACATTTTTTTTTATTATTTGAAGGTGAATATTACAAGAAATTCAGGGAGTAGCAATGGATGCAGTATGTGCCTCTATCTATACCAGTACTGTTATGTGGGCATGGGAACAAAACAATTTGTTTAATTCATATTTTAAGAATTGTTGGCCCCGTTACACTCATTATTTGGACATTTTTATTTTATGGAATGAAAAACGGAGTAAACTAGAATATTTAGCATACGTTAATTCATCAACCTCGTACTTGAAATTTCTGCTAACTACCTTGATGTTACTGTTTATAAAGAGGAGGGCAAACTTAAGTCTAATATATACAGAAAGACCACTTTTTCAAATTCTTATTTAAAATTTTCAAGTTCTTACCCAGTGTTTCAGAAAAGGTTGATAGTGAAAGGACAATTTGTAAGAATCTCTAGGATGATTACTGAAGATTTGGTCTTTCGTTCTGAAAGTGAGCAACTATCTAAGATATTTTTGGATAGGGGATATCTGCAGAAATATGTGGAAAATGTTAGAGAGGAGGTTGCCTCATATAGGACTTCAAAGTTTAAATGTATTTTAGGCGAACCAGAACCACAAAGGGATTTATCACTTAAGACTTTACAAAAAGTTTAATAATTATCACCCACAAGGCTGGTAAAAACTTATCCCAATGTTTTGAGAAGTGGACCAAGAATTATTTATAAAAAGGGTATGAGTTTGAAGAACTGCTGTGAAAGACAACATTTTACAGGTCTTATACTTGTAAAAGGTGTGAGGAAATATAGGGATTATAAACAATGTCCACACATTCTTGAAGTTGGTGAAATGACTGGGTTCTTGTGGAGCTAAAATTCATCTAGCTAGCAGATATAATTGTGCAACCAAGGGAGTAGTCTACATCACCCAGTGCGACCCTTGTGGAGCATTTTATATAAGGAAAACTGAGAGGTCACTAAAAAGAATCTATGAGCATATTTACGATATGTATAAAATGAATTATAACAATGTGCTTCATAAACATGAAAGTGCATTGTGTGGACCACAAGAAGTTTCAGTTGGCAGTCCTAGAAAAAGTGCCAAAGGACTCGAGTGGAGGTCCTTGAGGAAACTATTCTTGAGGCAAGGGAGTTGATCTGGCAATTACGGTTAAACTCTGAAGACCCAGCAGGCTTGAATGAAAATGTATCAATAGTAAGCATTTTAAAGCTTAAAAGCTTATACTTCTAAGGTTCATTGCATATTAATACTGTTCTGGATTTGATTTTACAGATCTGGGGTAAAAGCATTGATTACAGAAAAAATCTTTTATAGTAGGAACACTGACTTTTTTGTTGTAATTGTTTAATTCTTTTAGAATATTGTTGTTTTTATAATTAATACAAAATATTTGTAAATTTGTTATATAAATAAACATTCATGGCTTCAGTTTAAGTAATTACGTGATAGTTTTACAACTGGTAGGGGTCAAGTGATTAGTTATATAAGGCAACACCTATTCTGGGTTAGACTTTCCTGTTCTGAAGATGTCCATGAAATTTAGAGATGGACAAAAGCACTTAACCTTTCTTATTGTACTTAAATAATAAATGCTGTTTGACTTTACTGAATTTTACTGCATTTTGGAGGCTTCTTTCAGCCTTCTATGCTACCTTTTGGTTTTATTGGTGTTTTTTCGCATGCTATCCTTCCTTGTTTGAAATGTTTTAATGTAGGCTCTAGTATTCCATTTCAGGAACATCACTGGCTTCAGTTTTCCAATATCGTCTTAAGACCTGTATACCATCATACAAAAACTACCAGTAGCTAGTCCATTCTTGACTTCTAGAACTTTAAGAAGACTACAGCATGGGTAGGCTGGAACTCTTCACTTACCACAGAAGAACCTGTTAATGCAAATCTAAAAAGGGACAGCAGCCCATGCCATTTTCATATTTTTTTGCCACAAGAAGCAAGTTCATCGTTCCTTTTTTAGACAACTTCAGGTGCATACTGTAAGTACTCAGTCAGAAGTCATGAAGTATGTTACAATTACTAACCTTAGACTATTTTATTTAGTATTTGTAAGTTTTTAAATATGGATTGTTATTTTCTGAGTCTGTGAGTTCTCAAGGTGATGAATTCCACCAAAAGATCAACACCTAGCAAAATGGCTGCACTCTGAGTAACAGATAATTTCAGCTCTCCTGGTGTGAAAACAGACACTCAGACAAATTCACTGGCTTTCTTTTCTTTTAGGGTAAATTTCAGTTACTAGCTAGTAAGTGCACTGCCTGCATGCCAGCAAAGAAGAAATTTGGAGAACTTGAAAGAAATTCAGCCACAAAAAGTGAGGAGAAAACACTGGCTGGGAAGAATTCTGCAGCTGTTCAACAAAAAGCAGTTCAAGCTCCAGTTTGGTGCAATACATGACTTCCAGTGATCTAGAGGAAAAAATAAGTCAAATGTGCTCAGTGGTGATTGAAATAAAAGAAACACTAAAGGAGTATATCAACTGAAATAAAAGGCTGGAAAAAATGGAAGACGTGTTTAAACAGATGTTCAGATGAGTTAATAAAACTGCAAAAATCAGAGGTCAAATGAGGAAATGACTGAGTACAAGACTGCTCAAGAAAAAAGGTTAGAGGTAGATGAGGCTCAATTACTAACAGTTACGATAGGAGGAGATGAGATAAAAATTGTGATATATAACCAATCTGCAGGAAAATCCCCAGGAAAAGATAGTATTCCTGTGGAAGTTTGGAAGCTAGAAGTTTGGAAGCTAGGAGGCAAAAGACTGATAAAGATCTGGAAGGTTTTAACTGTATTTGAAGAGGAGGAGAAGTACCTAAACAGGGTAAAGATCCATCGGATCCAGCTTCATACAGGTCCCCTTCAGTACTAAACCATGATTATAAAGTGTTTTGTCTATAATGGCTAAAAGAATGGGAAAGGTAATGCCAAAATTGATAGATATGGATCAGTGTGGTTTTGTGGAGGGGAGGCAAACATTTGATAACATTAACAGAACACTGATGATCCAGAGGCAAGAAGAATGTAAAAAAATACCACTGTTGTTGGTGGGTCTTGATGCAGAGAAAGCATTTGACAGAGTAAGTTGGGACTTCATGAGCAGGGCAATAGAAAGTAGTTGCTTTAAGGTTGGTTATTAGTATATATGAGAGATCGGAGGAGAATATATATGAGAGATTGGAGGAGAAATTAAAGTGGGTGGGGTCCTCTCTGATAATTTCTCCACTCCAAAAAGGAGGAATTCAAGTAGTAGTACCTGAAGGTGCTACGAAATCAAGGGATGACATTTGTAGTCCCACAGATCCTTCATCATAGATGCTTTAGATTGGGCCAAAGAGACCTATGCAGATTGCTTTTCAAGGTGCAAGCCACTTGGTTTACTCTGTGGCCAAAAGCATGCCACCCTAAAAGAAATTATGGCCTTCATTGCAGCACTAATATCTTGCAAGACTTTCTGGCAGTTACAAACCCTGAAGGTGATCATAAACTCATGGTAATGTGATAAAGAAGCAAGATGTGGTGCACGCTTTCTAACTGTGTAGACTAACAATGATAGCCTGGGTCTATTGCCTCTCACCTATGCCATGTCATCTTCAGTTATATTTAGCCATTCAGATTTTCATGTAATAGTAGACTGGCTGAGGAGGTCCAGTGCCACTGTTTACAAATGGAAACTGTATCATGCAGTCTTTCAGAACCTAATCACAAAGTAGGGGAAGCCAGATACAGATTTGTTTGCATCAAGGGAGAGCAACCAGCTAGAGGTTTTTGTTCCAGGCACCCATACAAGGAAGCATGTGCAGTAACATTACCCATTCCCTAAAAGGGAGTGTCTTCTCTACACCTTTCCAAGCATTCCTCTACTTCTCAGAGTACATTCCTCTACTTCTCAGAGTACTGTAGAAAGTGATAGTGGAATGGACAAGGCTCATAGCACCTCTATGGCCAAGGCAGCTATGGTTTTCCTGTAGTCCTGTAGTCCACATTACCAGAAAGGGACCTTTGCCCTGTTAACCCAAGAAGGGTCATTTACATCCCAGCTTGATGAGCTTGAACCTGGCAGCATGGTTGATTTCAATCTAATTCCCTTCAAGGTCAGTTTGTCAGACAAGGTGCTGTACATCCTACAAGAAGCAAGGAAGCCTAGCAGTAGAAAATAACACCTGGCCAAATGGAAAACCATCTTACTGTGGTGTAAACCTAGAGCATCCTTCATTAAGCCACACACCCAGAAGTCTTGAACTATTTAGCAAAGCTCTTTGGTAAAGCCTCGCCTATGTTCAGTTAAAGTGCATCTGTCTGAAATTACATCTTACCCCCCCCCCCCCAGTGGACCATCCTACACATAAAGCTGCCTAGAAAAAAAACTGTTCTTCCTGCTTAGAGCTTTCACATTTTGCTGGAAAAGTTAACTCTTCATCTTTTCACTCGAGTTCTTCAATAGCACTTAAGTTCTCGTCTTGGAAAAACTTATCTTTGGTGGCAGTTACCCTTGGTAGGAGGAGCTCTAAACTCAAAGCCTTATTGTGCAGCCACATGTAATTTTTCACAAAGACAAAGCAAGTCATAGAACTTTTTTGCGATAGTTTAATTGCGAATGATGATTTCATTTCTGTATAGTCGCATGTTTTGTGATCGCATTTCTGTGCGGCGATTACATAACATAACAGTTTACAGCATATCAGGAAATCTTGATTTATTCTTGGCAGTAGAATGTGTCACACTCAATAGATAAATAAAAAAGAAAGAAGAGAAGTTGACTTAGTACTTCGCTGGCATCCATACTTCGCTGGCATCCATACTGAGTGACACAAGAAGAATTTGCAAAGCTATTTCAGTGCCTAGTTCTTTTCAGGGAAGTAAAAAGGAGCTCATCTGAATAATAGCAAATGAAGCCCCACATTGATTAGTTACTGATTTAGGTGTTTTGAAGTCCCATCAATTGGGAACCCTTTCTGGGTGGCAGATGCTATTCTGATGTCATTAAGTGATGTGGCTGGTTTCAAGAGTGGTTTATTTTTAAGTAAGAATTATTTTCCATGAATGAGATGGTTTACTATAATTTCTATACAGTTATTGCTATCCTTCCCAATTTCTCTCTCTTCATCTGTTTGCTTTTGTCTCTCACCCCCATACCTTTCCAGACTTCTTCCCTTATTAGGGCCATTATTTATTTTCCCTGTCCAAGTGGTAGAGGGCCAAAGGAAAAAGAGTTGTGTTGCGAAAAATGCTGCAGTCTTATGTGGGTGCTCCTACAGCAGTCCTTTGTTAATTGGTAGGCATGATGCTATGTCGGTTCACAAAGCTCCAGTACTGCTTTGAGAATGTGCACAGTTGCAGTGCTGTGCACTGCTGAGTTGGATGTGCATACTAGAGTAACCCTGTGTATGGAACTTGGTTCTGGGCATTTTCTCACTAGTGAGTCTTGTGGAGGGTCTAAGCGTGCATCTTCCCCTAGGATGGATGAGTTAGCATCTGCCCTTTAATCTATACTGTCCTCCCAACTCTTTCAACATGAGCTAATGGTCAAATTCAGGTATTGTAGGCCATAGTAAGGGTTCTCTCTCTTTGCAGCAGAAAGCCAGCTTCAGATGTATTTATTTTGACTGCTGTTTATACTAAAACTGAGAGAAGTTAAAAATCTGACAATTAAGGATGATTTATAACCCAGTTCATTACATAAAGTATTAGTTCTAACTCTTAAGAATGGCTGTGAATATCCAGTCTGCATTGTGGTTCTGTATTTAAAAATATAGATGGGTCTGTTTCAGAGTTGTAGCATGTGGTCGTGTTTAAGAACTTTGCTTTAGCTCTTTGGGGGTGTGGTAAATTAATGCATTTGATTAAATAAAATGCCTTACTGTACATGAGGATAGATAACTTAGAAACTGAGGTTATGGGATGGCATTATTTAGATTTAGAGGACACATTTACCTTTTTGGAGCTCCCCTATGGAGCTCTTTGGCAAGGCTTCAATAGTGGATCACAGTTTAGATTATGGAAATTTAGATCACAAGTGTAAAGTACTTCAGCAAATGCCAAAAATGTAAAATAGGTGTGAATATGACTTTTTTATAGTTTGTTCCTCATCACCCACAAAGGTTTTAAGCTGTGGTATTTGGGCTGAGTAACATGCTCCGAGAATGTGATGCTGCCACAAACTCAACTCAAAACATATTGTGCTGGTAAAGTATTGATACTTGGAGCAACTGTTGACTTGTTTTAAAAGTGGAGAGACTGTTGTTCAAACATATAAAGACTGAAACATTTGATAAGCTTTTCTGTTTGGATGGCTGGATTTATCTCCCTTTGAGTGAGATCTACATGGATGGAATGATGTATACTGGTACTTTTTTATATAAAAGTAACTATTATTAGAGTTGTTTCAGTTTTGATTTATGTTTTATTACAGTGAAGTTGACAGTGTGGGCAATGTCTGCATTAAGAAAACTAATGATTTTTATTTGTCAGATGGCATTTTTAATGGCATCTTGTATCTGTTTTTTTTTTATACATGGCATGGAAGTTTATATTTTTCTTTATACCCTTTTAAGTGTGTGCGTATGATGAATATTTTGTTCTTGCAAAACATTATTAAAATCAAACAAAGTGGTCTTTCATTTACAAAAATATATTTTTGTATATAGTTCAGAGTAGAATGTGCTAAGTTTGCTTGATTAGTTTCTGTCTTATAAATACTCTCTAGACCTGCAAAGTAAGCCAGTTAATGGGACTGGGAACAACCACTTAACTGGAACTGTTTAGAATGAACTAACTTTTCTCTCATAAAATAAAACAATTTTCTTTCAAAGAAACATTTTGACTTCTGTTTATACAGCAATATATATAAAAAATAATTTACTGGGTGTTTTGTTATTCATTTGACTAAATTTGCTTTTGGTTGACATCTGTTAACTGTCTTAATATGATAAAAATTAATAATAGAATATTTATTTTTATATGTCTTGTTTTTCTTACAGCTGTTATCTTGCTAAAATGAAATTTGACTTTTGTATTC